>NC_087317.1:9820769-10126346 GCF_037043105.1 Vanessa tameamea
ATTGCACAGACAAAACCTTCGGTTTCACCGAATAGGTTGCCGAACCGTAGCCAAGATACGGACGCCATAAAGTCCACATCAGGTCCATGAAGGGCCCGATAGAAGCGTCCGTGTAACTCCTTGCTCTTCCATACCCCCTTGCGGTTCTCAGTACTTAGTACTACAGGTTTGCGCCAGTTCTCTTTGCCTAAGGAGAGCGGAGTTAGCCCCTTGTCCATTGTAACTACATCTCGGTGCATATCCAGGTCAGTGTGGAGAAAATACTCCCTGAGTTTGTATACCTCACGATTATGTAGGGTCTTGGCATTTAAAAAGCCACGGCCACCACATCTCCGCGGGATATACAATCTCATCACCGAAGACCGAGGATGATGCATTCGATATGCAGTCAGCAGGACACGGACTCTCCTATCCAAGGCGTCTAGTTCTTTTTGAGTCCACTTGAGTATGCCGAAAGAGTACATCAAGACCGGCATGACCCAACCATTGAAGGCACGAACCTTATTGCCACCCGACAAAAGACTCTTGAGTACTTTTTTCAGACGACCAAAGAAACGCTCCTGCAGTGATTGTTTCATGTCGGTCACATTGATGCCTAACGCTTCCGACACACCCAAGTATTTGTATGATTCGTTTGCGGACAGTGATCTAAAGTTTATGGAATCTGAAAGTTGTAATCCGTCAGATTCCATAATCTCTCCTCGCTTTACATGCATAACCGCGCACTTGTCAACTCCAAATTCCATTCCAATAGAATTACTAAAAGTTTCTGTTACCTTTAGTAACTCCATTAGTTGTGAACCTGAAGGTGCAAAGAGCTTTAAGTCATCCATGTAAAGTAGGTGGGATATTACTTTACCTCCTCTCCACAAACAATAGCCCAACCTTGAACACTCTAACAGAGTACTTAGAGGGTTCAAGGCTAAACAAAACCACAATGGACTCAAACTATCGCCCTGGAATATTCCCCGCTCAATCCTTATCGGTTCGTCATTACTATGAATCGTTCGGCATCCTGGATAGCGAAGGACTGTCCGCCATTGCCCCATACATGATCTTAAGAAACTGCATAGAGTTGTATCTAATTTATACAACTCCAGCACCCTCAAGAGCCATGTATGCGCAGCATGTCGACAGACTCTTTCGAAAACGACGAACTTGTTGGCTAATGGTCATATCAATGAGGAGTAGCTCCTTAGTGCCTCGTGATCCACCCCTACATCCATTCTGAGAGACAGACAAAATACTATTATTCTGTATGTGACTATTAATCTTATCTCTCAGAATGGAGATTATTAATTATTATTATTTTTATTAATTAAATTATAACATGTCCTTTCACATGTTCCTAACTCTCGGTAACTGTTAAACACACATAGTACATCAAAATATTCATACCCACGCACACATTCAAATACTCCCTTGATACGCTTGTTTGTATAAAGCACAGTCATTGGGTCTTTTACGATCTACATACGTAGGGTTGCCAAATGGGGTCATGAAAAAGAGATTTCAGCGTGATATCAAAGTTATTTACCTACTATTTTTTGTACTATTGTAATTTAGTGAATAGACATCGATAAATGTTATTCATGAATAAACAATGAACTTGATCTCTCTGTTGACGTAACAGTAATGGGCTTTGTCCCAAGAAGCACTCATATCAAAGGCCGGGATGGCCCAGTGGGTAGAACGCGCGAAACTAAACCGAAGACTAGTAGTTCAAACCCGAGTGGGCATTACTGAGTTTAATTTGTGTTTAAAGTATCTTATATAGAATAGATTTTAAATTAACATGGTTATTTTTATTACTAACAGTATCTAAAACGGGATATTTACCATGTTTTTTATTTTTATTTGGTGGAGCACGAGACTCTCGTGAACAAGACATTCGTAGATAATGTCGAAATATCGAGCTCCACCAAATAAAAATAAAAAACATGGTAAATATCCCGTTTTAGATACTGTTAGTAATAGAATAGATTGTTCTGCAATCTGTGTTACGAACAAACATTTTGCCTCCCTAGTTTATAAATATAATTTTTTATTTTAACTATGCTACGTATTGCCTGAATAAATTATACTGATAATTATATAACATTTTATGTTTTTTTTTGTCGTATACATAATACCCAGTGAAAGTAAAATTCTATAGAAAATTTAATGTTACGAATGAACTTAATTAATTGAATTTTTTACGACATTCTAATTGGCTTTAGAATGCAAAAATGAATGAGAGGATCACGCCGATTGGTTATTTAAAAAATGTATTACTTTTAACGCGGCATTAATTAATATAAATGCTAACAAAGACCAGGTAAAAGTTATTTAAGAAATAACACCTTGAGAGAATTATAAACAACAATTTACCAGAGGAGAAAATTAATAGGCAATATAAATTTATCTCTAAAATTTATGGAGAAAAATTCTCACGAAGAGATCAAGCTTAAATGGTTAATTTCAATATGGGGAAAAAATTTAGTTTACCGAACAAAATATATTAATAATACTTCAAATATTTAAGAATGAAATTGTCTACGCTTCACAAAGGACAATATGCTATTATAAAAAAATATTTGATGTCATCCCAACATTTAAATTAACGACAAAAACTTCAGACTCGCGCCAACTTTGCTAATATGGACGCCAGCAATATGGCGGAACAATTTTAATAATTCGCAAATGATGGAACGAACGAGCGATTTTATTAGAGCCGTGTCGAATGTTTACGTTGCAAAGTTAGCAGATGAATATCATTGTCGAATTATTAGTTAATATTGCGAAATATTACCGAGACCTTCGTACTTTTCTTACAAATCATAACATTTTCCTTGAGAATATTCTTAGTAATATGACTAAAAATAGTTAATCAGCAAAATAAAAGCTTTTATATATCCTGCTGAGTATACGCCTCTCTCCCTTTTCAGGAGAAGATTTGCAGCTAATTCGACCACGCTGCTCCGATGAGGATGGTAGATTTTCATTCGACTCATGCCGATTCATTACAATGATTTCCTACACCGCCGACATCAGGAACACTATAAATACAAATTATTCATGGAAATTCATCGGGACTGGCTTGGAGCGTAAATATTCAATTGTAACCAATGGATCTTTTTTCTCAATATATACACGTGTATAATAAAACGAGAAATAAACAAAATCGTTCATCGTAGATTTTAGGCCATTTACATTGAACACCTGTTACTAACCCGCTTCGCTGGACAAAAAAGGAATTCAAAAAATTAATAGCCCATAACTATCCGCGGACGATTCCGAGCCGATCGGTCATAGTCTCATACTGTTACGTTCATTATACAAAGATAACATTATACAAAGATACGAGTATACAAAGATGGGTCGTTCCATAGTGAAAACAGAATTTATGGTCATCATTATTTTATCAACAATTGATATAAATAATAAAGAGAGTAATAAAATACCCAAATTATTTTAAACTATATTATTTAACGTCAAGTAAAATATTGAATAGATTTTGATCTTAAAAGATTGATTTTATCATTAAATAAAATGTCCGAACGTAATTAAACGTGGCGGAAAACATCAATCAAAATCGACTGGCAGCTTCGACGCCATTTCAATTTTCTCGCCCATCTTGATCCGACAGATTTTTTTACAAATGCTGCCTTTTGTTTTAGGATTATAACCAATAAATTTATATGAACTATGTATTGTACAAGAATATGAATATTTTTCAAGTTTACTTGAATTTCTTAAATTTAACACGTTGTATCAGTAAACTAACCGAATTATCTAAAGTAGTAGACATTTTTGGTAACTTATAGTAATCATACCTTCATTTTACTTCGGCACGGGATAATATCTAAAAATGGTCTACAGTGAATCAAGTATTAGATTTCAAGAAATACTTCATGTTGAACCAGATTTGGGTGTGAACCCGTTGACTGAAACTAACATATTACTCTTTACGGCCAAAATAGTTAATAAAAGGATTAATAAATCAATATTTTATATAACTTTAACAGTTCATTCAAGTTTTAGAAATACCTTCGAGTCAAAACCCTTCATCTGATAATGATGAAACTTTGTCGTGTTTTTCTGCGTACGCGTACGAAGGTTCATTGCTCAGGAAAGTCATTATATTTTTTATTTATCTTTCATAAATTTTTAACATAATATAGTTATTAATTTATATTTCACGGTCACTTTATTTTTTTTGTGACTTACGTTACTTTATTCCATGATATAGGTAGACAGGCAATTGGGCTACCTCATGGCAACTGGTCACCACTTCCCAGACATTGGCGCTGTAACAAATATTAACCACAATGTGTCGCAAGTACCACATGTGCCAAGCTTATACCTGTTGTTACGCTGGCTTACTTACACTTCAATCCGGAACACAACAATTCAACATTTTTTGCGGTAAAATATATGACTAGTGAGTGGTAACTACCGAGACGGGCTGGACAAAAGCCCTACCACAAGTCGAGATCGTGTGTCTAACACGACTCTTCAATCATCAAGACAGCACGGGAGTGTTGTGTCTTTGAATATTGTTCGTACTTTATATAACCTCAATGTCAATGACCTTTACCGCGAGTGCCGCAAAGATATAATTTGATGTAATAATATTTGCGCCGTTTGCTTGCTTACGTTAAATAAGGAGAATGGTTAAATATGTTGAATATTATTAGTAACGTAACAAAAGACCAATCAGCGGTTAAAATATATTGAAATCTATTGTTTCAAGTATTACATTTAGTTATTTGATTAGCTAGATATTAATTAATATATATATTATAAATGCCAATTATGCCAAATATGTGAGTAATTTAATAATATACATAAGCCGAGGTCTAATGAGCAAACTGATTGTGAATGTTCATCACCGTTCGTAGCCCTAACATTACAGTTATTCATCTCGTGCTCGGCGGTGAAGAAAATCATCGTAAGGAACTTACACGTGTCTGGTAAAAATTGCGACACGTGTGCCAACCCTCATTGGAGATGTTCGTTGGATTAAACTTTCAAACTCTCTTGAAAACGAGATTAAGCCTTAGCCCAGCAATAGAAAATTTACAGTCTGTTACGATATCATTTCTATTACATATAAAAAGTATATACCTATGGATATAGCACGTTTGGTAGTCCTTATATTTAACACAGAGCGCTTAAATTAAACATAACGACTTAACTTCACGCGTGCACTGAATCATATCAAAGCTAAACCATTGTGATGATAAATATCCCAATTCAACGCTTTCAGTTAATTTAGTCATGTTGTATGAAATATTGCACAAACAGGTGATGTGAGTATTTGGGTCATTATTTTCATTTCTGTATTGTATGTTATATGCCGATCACGTGGTTAGAACACGTGAATTTTAAAAAAAGAACGGGTTCCAATTCACATTATGTGTGTCTATAATTTATCGCTTGAGTGGCACGAACGAAAACATCGCAAGGATGAAAATCTGCCAACAGTGTATCTATCAACATCCACTGATGCAGAAAGATGGGTAAACTGTTATGTTTTTTTTAAGCATATGAATAATATGTTTTTTTGGGACATAAAACTTTAAATCAAATATTATGCAAAAATATTTACTCGGTAGCAGAGCTTTGTTCAAACATCTCTGGGTAGGTACCATCTAATCGTCAGATAATCTACCGCCAAACAGCAATACTCTGTATGATCGTGTTCCGATTCGAACGGTGAGTGAGCCAATATAACTACAGTCACAAGAGATATAAAAATTAAGTTGATAAGATTGATTGTTAATTTAGGGAATGTTTAATATTTCTCACAGCGCCAATTTACAGACGGTGATGACAACTCACCATCAGGTGGTACAATTATTGAAATAAATAAATGGTACATCTTATAGGCATTCATAATATGTTTTTCATTTTAATTGCCTTTTTTTTATTAACAAAATTGTTTATGATCATTTGGTCGATCATTTCTTCTGATAATAGAAAAAGTTTTTTGAAACACAAATAAAATGTAGCAACGCTGAAACCTTTGATTATTTTCACGTTCTTTGGCAATGATCCAAATGATACACGGAGACACTTAATTCACACTATATTTCCAGAATTGAGGTAATATTGGTAACTATAGGATGACACTAACATTATTCGCACACTATCTGCTCCTTTTATCTAACGGCCGAAGGGTGATAGTTAACAGGTGACATATAAAAATAACAAAATACTCTCTGGGATAATAGTCCTTATTGAATTCATATAAGATCGAAAACTGGACTTATGTTATAAGTAACTCGAGAGGTCATTTAACCGGCTGTACTAAACGAGGGTATTATCATCGCCTGTCAGAGGGAGAAAAGCCATATTAAAGGTAATATAAACTAGAGCGAGGTGGGACGAAAAATAAATTGAACTGTAATACATACATATGTCATACGAGAGATGATATTATAACTACAGTTCGGTCCCAACTCACAATGGACTACGGAATAATAATAAACGTACACCTGCGCAATGTGACGCGCAATAGACTTAATAAAATTTAAAAATAACACATACGACGTACAGCTTAAATCAGTGGATCCAAAAGGACGAAAATTGACACAGAAATTCTTTACAAAACATATGCGCAAAGCTTTTTTAAAATCCATCTCAATGGGGTTTAATAGAAGGGATAAAAGTTTTAATGGAAATTCGTTATTTCTGATGTCATAAATATGAAATCCCAAAATAATTACCAAAAGCGTATATCTTATTTGATATATGGAATTGTTTCGTTTGTTAAAATATTACATTTGACTAGTTACCCGTTCTGACTTTACATGGGTAGAATAGGGGACTGTATAGAAGGTTCAAGTGAATAAAAGAGAGACTCGGTTCTTAAAGGTTTTAAATTTATTCCACCGAATAAGAACTTTCTTTGAAAGTGTCCCACAAAATACTGATAAATAAAAATTATATAATAATAAATTAAAAATCAACTGACGTAAATAGTACGGGCCAGTAAAAGTTGACTCTTTTATAGTAAATACATGTAGCATACTATTCACAAGACCTTGAGTATTATCTATAAAAATCTATTGATAGTTCAACAACAGTCTACATAAAATAATTTTTATATTATGATACATTTACGTTATGCTTATCACTATGATTTTTTTCGACATCTTTAACAATCATCAGCATATTTCGGCCAATTAACACAACATTTTAATGAATCATACGCCTAGACTTTTCTCATGAACCACTCCGCCTCTTGGTGAATATGATGAATTCGGTTGTTTTTGAGTTTATCGCAGTCGGACAAACAGACGTGGTGGAAGGCTTTTTTACGTATACGTATAAATACGTAGTGATGAAATGAAGGAGACATTGTATCTAACAAGCGAAATCATTTCATACTGATTATACCAAAAAACACGAATAATCATAAAAATATCAATGAAACAGGAAATGTTTAAAAAGTTACGAATGTCTAAACCAGGTTTTACGAATAAATCTCGTGCTAAGTTTTATCAACATTAGTTCTACAGTTTTGCCGCAAAATTTTAACAGACAAAAGGTAATTGCAAAATCCGTTATCGCCAGAGCGTGGTGACGCCACTAAAGTTACGAATTTTCCTTCTGTTCTGCAGCTTTAAGGATATTTCTTTCAGTAATTAATCGGATATAATTAATAACTTGATCTTACCGAAAGCGATTAGAATTTTACCTATTTAGCGCACATGCCGAGCTGACACACAACACACACAAAAGTTATGTTCCGAAACCGTCGGCCAAGCCAGTTTTTGGTCGTTAGTGACGTCACATACACCTGTCAAATGAGAGGAAATAAAAACCCTAAATGTTCATTGGGACATAACATGATATTGAGCCTTAGATAAATTCGAAGCTTCGTTCGTTTGTATCAAAATATTTCATATTTATATATTTTTTTTATATTTTTGTAATAGGTGGTCGTTATAAATGTCATATCTATTTCATCTATGAACTTCAAATCAGTACTTTTTCGTCTATATTAACTGTTCATTTGGAGTTGTTAAATTTTATCTTATGGGTTATTTCTGATAACGAACGGGCGACGGACTAAATTTGTTTTTATTTGGTATTAAAATAGTGACTATTCCTGTAGCAGTTTCAGTATAATGGAACCGCATTGGTATGTAAAGGGGAGTAAATAATAACGACCTTATTATGGTTCAATAAAACTTAACGAGGCTCTGCCCTCGACTTCTCCTTGTACTTTATATTTGCCTGCTTTTATTCTTAACATTACTTTTCTTCTTAGTACTAAAATAAAACTTTGATGAATATAATGGAAGATTACAATCTTTATTCGAAAACAATATGTTCTATCTGTTTGCATATATTAAATATTTGTATACTCTTCTCTTAATAGTATAAAGCCTTTTCAGCATCAACGTAATTGTCGGTCATCTTCGAGTAGGCGTGGATTATCGGGTAAGGAGACGGTACCACAATTTAATTTAGACAATCTTATAATAATTATAGCTAACTTACTACTATACTAAACTTTGAATCAGAACTTAACGTCCACCGAGTACGTGAATGCGTGCGCACTTTGCGACGAACCAAGACTCACTGTCGCTTTTCACCCCATGGCCGCCCCTCCAGTCCTCGGTGTTCGTAATGTATATTGATGTTTGACAGATCACGTGATAAGAGGCGGATGCGCCGACAAGTATAAAACAATGTTTTTGCGTTTGTTCGCTAATTTGTTCCAAGCTACATGGTTGTTTTTGATGAGGATGTCCACTTACCATCCGGTAGCCTCATCATCATCATACACCACTGCATATAGAAATTGGTACTGTATGATTTACTAATGCCAACAATAATACTAAGTATTGCTTTTTGATGCTAATTTATGATGTTGATGATTCCTCTTTAAATGTAAAGAAATATGTTTGTGTCAGTATTTAAATAAATGTATTGAAGTACCTTATAATCAAGTCGTTAAATGGTGCTTAAGAGTGCAGTTATGATCCCCGATATGTAGATCGGTTAAAATTCGATTGAAAATGTGTATGGAGAATACAGGATCGATATATAAACTAGTCACATATAAATTTTTATACATTTCTTCATTTGAATAATTTCCGTATATATGTATATATTTGATTAAGCAGAAATCATTCGATTGAGTTGAAATTTTATACAGTTATTGTTGAGTTTCTTAATAGTATTTTACCATCGACGTTAGAAAGTTAGCAAGCGTCCTATCAGCTATATTATGCTAAATAAATATATACAATTTAGAAAATATAATAAAAAGTAAATATCAACGAAAATGCAATTGAATTGAAAAGTATTTCGGTATTATAAAGTACTCTGTAATCATTTTAACCTATTATTTTACTTTTTTAAGGTAGAAAGTAAAATTAAATTATATGTGTATATAAATTGTTAAAGAAAATATAGTAATGTAAATATAATATAAATAGTGTTCTGTTTAAACCTTATACACACAAACGTACATCCCAATACTAAATCAATGTAGAATTTTCATATACTCATGCAAATATGATCATGAATCTGCTATTGTAAAATAGACTTAAACGTTTAGTTTAGGGTATCGTAAACTGTCCCCGAGGCATTGTTACAGACTCAACCATTTGTAAACGATCGCAATTCGAAACTTTATATCTGACAGATAATTTATGGATAAACGCCTACGAGAGTTAGAACGGGCCTGCTTTTGATAGGATACTAGTATCGGCGCTCCTTGCGGGTACGACCGACTCGTCCGCCGTGACGGCAGAAGGCATCACGCTCCTATGACGTCATGCCCCTTGTATGTCGGTGGCGCGTATACTTTATACTTTGTTATGACAGAAAGATGAATTAGTTGATCGCATTCAGGTCGATGGCTGAGCGTTGCTTAGTAAATTGGCTAGGCGTTTCATTGAATAGCTAATTTAACCAGATGGCTACGACATAATATATTATTTATTAAATATATATAAGGTATTATTTTTAGGTGAAAATGCATTAATGTTACCAATATCCGAATAACATAAATCATTAAATGCAGAGACTTATTTAAAGGATTTGAATCCTGGATCGGACCCTTAAAAGATTATTAGGCTTCCCGCCGAGAAACTTAAAGTAGTTTCGGTCATCACGTAAGGCCGTTGTCTTTCCGATCTATCGCATTCGCTATGAAAATAAGAGAGTTTAGAGCGTAGACGTGTTTGCGCACACATTTGTGCGCTATAATGTTCCAAACAGTTTTCTAGTCTTTTTTGAGGATAGACGCTGTGGCCGAAATCGATCAGCCATCATACCCGTACATTTTATTCAAAGCTACCAAAACGATCCCGCTACCGGAACAGTAATCCAACTTCAATTTATGAAACAAAAGAAAATTTAGGCATGTCGGAGCCAACGTGCTAACACTGAGCGCCAGCGGAATAACTTTTTTAGACTTTCATTATCACTTTAAAAAAGTTAACACGGAGCAGATGTGGTCACCGGGGACATTAACGCTAGATATAGAGTACAGGCAAAGAGAAGCTATATTAAAAATGGCGCGAAAAAAAAATTCATTTGGAATTCACATTGAGTCGTTTTGGGACGCGGATCTGAATTAATCCGTATGCAATGCCTGGTCTGGCGATATGTAAATTCGGTATTTTAATATAGCGGGTAATGCGAACTGAACCACTCGTTGATCAGTGGCTAGCTTATAAGGATCCAGGTTCTAGGTTCAAATCCTGCGATGGAAAAATAGGTAGTGAATTATTTTCTTTCAATAAATTCTCTTATATAAACTTATATTACAGGCTGTACAATTATAAACTAACATATCATGACATCTACTAAGAACGGAATTTTGGAAATTCTACCCCTAAAGGGGTGAAATAGGGGTTGAACGTTTGTATGGAAGTTCGTCATTTTTAAGTTGGAAACATAATACTTTATGTTTAGGATACTGATTAAAAATGAGTACATAAACATTTAAACATTCCTGCATATTCTACTCCCAAGGGGGTGAAATAAGGGATGAAAATATGTATGAAAGTCCGTTATTTTTTAAGTTAGAAACAGGTAACTTTATTTTTGGGATAATGATTAAAAAGGAATAGATACTTATTTAAGTGTTTCTGCTTATTTTACCCCTAAGGGTTGAAAGTTTGTATAGAAGTCCGTCATTTTTTAAGATAGAAACGTTAAACTTTATTTTTGGGATACTGATTAAAAATGACTACATACATATTTAAGTGTTTCTAGATATTCTACGTCCGAGGGGTTTAATATGGATTGATATTTTGTATACAGGTTAGTCTGGAAATCCGTCATTTTGACGTTAGAAGCATGAAATTTTATTTTTAGGCTTCCGATTAAAAATGAGTTGAATCGCATTTAAGCGTTTTTGGATATTTTACGCCTAAGGAGAGAAATTGGATAGACATTTCGTATATAGGATACTCTGGAAGTCAGTCATTTTTGAAGTTAGAAGCATGAAATTTTATTTTTGTGCCACTGATTAAAAATGAGTTGATAAGTATTTAAGCGTTTCTGAATATTTTAGGCCTAAAAGGAAAAATAGGTGTTGACATTGCGTATACAGGTTAGTCTGGAAGTTCGTCATTTTGAAGTTAGAAGCACGAAATGTTATTTTTGGGCTACCGATTAAAAATGAGTTGATTCGCATTTAAGCGTTTCTGGATATTCTACCCTAAGGGCTGAAATACATACCCATGTGGTATAAAAAGAGGTCTTACATTAACATAATATTTTAATTTGTTAATATATTCATATTCTACGCGAGCAAAGCCGCGGGTAACAGCTAGTATATTATAAAACAAAGATCCCGCCGCGTCTGTCTGTTTGCCCGAACACAAAAAAATCCAGGTACCGGGACTATGGATTTTCACACAATTTTAACCAATGAAGGGGTTGATTGATGAAGATGATTAAGGTTTAAAATTCATTACAGTTTTGTGTATATCGTCTGAAACATAACGATGAGTGTCGGAGATGACGGAAAAATTCGGGCGACGAGTTTAATTGGTGTGCACCGCGTTAACCAATAGTATGTACAACCATCTGTATATCGATATAAACCATTTACGAATACCCTATTCTACCCCTGCGAAGCCGGGTCGGGAAGCTAGTTAAGAAACATATATAAAAATATTTTCATTTTCACATTATTCAATAAAACGTTTCGATTACAGTTACCCAAACACATATTGACAGACACACGGTGTATACGTATATGTAAAGTCATCATAAACAGCAACAGAACTGTATGTGTACGTGATACTCACACACACTCAATTACTATGTTCATAAAATAATACTCTAACAAAAATATCAGATAATATAAAAAAAATCACGTTAACTAATATTGTATCATCAATAATATAAAATACACATTATTTCATTAACAATTTGACACATCAATGATAAATACTGCAGCTGTGCTATATATATATCTTATTACAATATCGAAAGTGTTAACAACGACGATGACAATACTCTGAAAAGATATTGTTCCATTTGGTTGTGACTAAGCCGCATCGATTCGTGCTTTTATTACACTCAAAGCACACGAGTAAAACAACTAAACGCATGTCAATCCGAAACGTGACTCACAATGTTCTTTGTTTCACTCGCTTGCCACGTCAGAATAAAAATATTGTTAAGATCGATATTTACCACGTTAACTGTTACAGTCATTTTTAAATTTTCGGATTTCGTGGTCCGTAGTGTTATTAATATGTGACCTGGAAGAGAGTTCAGAGACGTGATCGAGGACAGTAAATGGGGAAGGGAGTAGTGTTGTAAGAAACCAACTCGAGCGATTTTAATATCACACAAGTACGTAGTTTTATCCCTAGAAGGACGTATCTGCAAAATCTGAATAAACAAAGTATCGACTCGGTCTGAAATCGAACTCGGGACCTCGGAGTGGCGTACCCATGAAAACCGGTGTACTCGACCACGGAGGTCGTCGAAGAAGAAGATACGCCTATTTAATTCTGACTACGTTTCTTTACTCATGCGAATTATTTTTGATATATTAGTAAGTTTAAGAATGTTTTATTTTTCAGCATATTGCATTGAAATATTTTAATTTGCAATTCCAACATTACGTAGAAACATATGCTCGGTTTTTTATTGTCTGAGTAGGTAACTCATGAGCCAGTCACCGCCGTGTTCTGGTTTCAAACGTGATTGAGCTATTATCATTGCAGGGGCAATGGGCACTATTGGCATCGCATTGACGGTCTATGGAATGGCTTATGATATAGTTATTACGGTGCCAACAATTATTGGCAGAGGTGATCATTAACCACACTCAAGGTACTTGTTTTAAAAAATGTATATAATAATATATCTTTATCCCTAAAATCGTATAGGAAAAAAAAAGACTGGCATTATAAAATTAGCATTTTAGTGCCGCCATTTTGTTTTTGTGCTCTCCGAGTTCGTTATTGACGCGACTTGTGATTTGTTAAGAGTGTTCAATTGTTTTATTTGGATTTTTAAAAATAGTTGAGTGAGTAATTTATTTTTATTTAATTAAAAACATATCGATTTAAATGCAATTACAAAACACGGACTAATTATTCAAACTTTGTACTGTAAATCACTTGAATATAACAATACATTCATAGTTTAAAGCAGTTCTACCTTCAGAAACAATTACATTGAATAGAGACGGATTGTTTTGTTTCAATTATATTTTGTCCTCTGAGATGAATGAAATATCGAATTGTTAGAAAAGGCAATGCAATTCATTCCCGTCATATTGAAAGATCGAGTTTAATCAAATCAGCGGCTTGAGTAGTATTTCTTTTAACACAGGATTTCGACTTTTATCTAGAAGTACAGAATCGAAGAAATGTAATATCGGTTTGATCTGTGTAATTTTATTTGTGGAATAAACTATCTACTGAGTTTCTTGCCAGTTTTTCTGTCTTCCATTTACTTCTCGAAGCGATGACAGATTAAAATTTAATATGTTTATAATGATAAGTTAAATTTTCTTTATATATACATATATTGGTTTTATTTTTATCATTAATTTTAAATACAGTATATGAAGTAGTCCTTAAAATTAATATCTAACATCTTTTTCGATAACATTAAAAAGTTTACATTTATGTATTTTTTTAATTCGTTGCTATTAAACGAGTAAGCGAGCAAGCAAGCGTGGTAGAATTAAATACGAAACTTCCCTTCATCAAGTAGACAAGGTCTTTGCGCTGCATTGAATAAACAGATTATATTTATCAAAAAATATGGTCTTTCATAGAGTAAGCGATATAGCTCTATAATATCCTGATTATAGCATAAACCGAAAAGAAGTCTATAAATAGAATGATTGTCAATATAATAATCCGATAAAATTAATTGTACCATCCAATGTACTAGAAAATTGTTCACGTTTCCAGAGAATGGAGAAACTTTATAAAGGCCTAATACACAATAAGTACAATGTAGAGTTTGAATAGATTCCCGTTATCTGAACAATACTCACGTCGATTTGATTCGACATAGTAGATGTCTTTTATGAAAAGATCAGGGTATGTGAAATGAAAATATTGAATGGTTCGGAAAAATCTTCGCTATTTTCCAATCTGCAATCTGAGGATTGTACAATAAGTAAAGCAAATAGATCCCGACAAAGGTCAACGTACTCTGTTGAGCAACGAAGAAGGTTTTACTATTCTGTTTCAATTCTCGCTTAAAATGACGTTGCGTGATAGTTAAGGGTATAAGTCGTAACATACCTTAAATATTGTGGCTCTGGAGGCTCGTTTCTATATTTTTAACCACTTAGTGGATGACAGCACTGAGCGACGTTAAGTTCGTGATGATTCATTGCGGTGATGAATTTGCTAATAATGGGCATTCGGTGAACTGCTGTGAAAAAGGAAAGACGTATTATTGTATTGCTTTATTATATATTAATGTCACATACTTTCGGTAACGATATATTTTGAAAAGGGCATAACGAAATAAAGCATAAAAACAATAATTTAATTGATAAGTCACTGATAAAACGAATTATTGGTTAAGTTTTTTTTAAACATGTAGTCATTCTGGGTTTGGAGTCACTTTTGAAACACACACATAATATTACCAAACGATAATTTTACAAAAGAAAAAATGCTCCAGAAGTCAATGATGGATTAGCCCTGAGTAATTGCCATACAACAATTATTAGGATTTATATTGATTCAAGATTCGTGTAATATATATTTAAATTTAACCTGAGCAAACTCTATTTATATAATAGGACTACCTACACTAAAATTATCGTACAAACAAAACACAGTCAGTAACTCCGAAAACTGTATGGTTAATATATTAACTAAGTTTTTTTTTTAAGTAAAATATAAATAAATAAAAAGAGGCGGTTAATGATCGCTCTTTTTACTAAAAAACTATATATACTTGGTGGTAGGGCTTTGTGCAAGCCCGTCTGGGTAGGTACCACTCATCAGATATTCTACCGCCAAATAACAGTACTCTGTATTGTTGTGTTCCGGTTAGAAGGGTGAGTGAGCCAGTGTAATCACAGGCACAAGGGACATAACATCTTAGTTCTCAAGGTGGGTGGCGCATAGGTGATGTAAGGAATGGCTAATATTTCTTACAGCGCCTTTGTCTATGGGCGGTGGTGATCACTTACCATCAGGTGGCCCATATGCGCGTCCACCAATGCCATAATATATATATCAGCAGTTTTAATAAGTATTTTAAAGTAATTATTATGTACTATTAAAATATAAATGCATTTCATCGAGCATTCAATGAGAAAGTAACTCTGTGTGTTCATCTTCAGTTTTAAACCGCTGCACGCTGAAACGATTTAGTTGAAATTTAGTATTTACATAGTTGAAGTCTCGGGGTAAGAAATGGGGTCCTCTTTTATTTTACTCCTTCAGGTGTAAATCGGTTTATGTGTTATTGATAAAGTTTTATAAATTTCGCGCAGGTAAAGCTGCAGATTTAGCTAGTTATTTTATATGTTCGCTATGCAATTCAATTACAACTGTAATCCAATTTGAAATGATCCCCAGTTATTGAGTACTTACTTTTATTAAACACTATCCGTTCCGGCTTTGCAAGGTTTCATATTTTTATTATTTCAATATTTAATTGTATTTTTATAAAAGCCAGACCATTTAAGTTCTGAAATAAAAAGACAGTAATTAATATTGAAAATTTGACGGAAACACTAATGGATTTCTATTTTACATTTTTTTTTCTACTTTAATTTGTTTTTTATTGATAGATAGATTATATATATATATACATTTATATTTTTTATCTTTAATAAATTACGCTGGACAGTCACGCCGGATAGTAAGTTTTGATGTATTCTAAAATGGCTTATGGATACTAGAGGATGCGTATCCGTTCTTGTCTTGATATATCCGGATTATAATCCTAAGGAGCCATAAGGATATTCCATACCTTTGCAAGGAAGCAAATCGCTTCTTGCCAATGCAATGCTTAAGTGGAATATAAAAGTTGAGTTCCTCCCGATGGTTGAATGTGACAGGAGATATTAAATATAAAAATAATGTATATAATTCCCTATCAATAACTTAAAGAAGACCGACAGACACGCTTCTTGACATTGATGTTTGAAACTTTCGGATTTTAATCGTCGGGTATGTTGATTCATAGGAAATACACTAATAACGCTTCGCTTAACTGAAACAAGACCGACCTCTAGCTTAGTGTAATAAGTAGGTATATTCACAGATTATCAGACGCATTAATCGTATCAGATAGAACAGTATAAAGTGGAATGACTCTTAATTTTATAGACGCAATTCAGTTTTCCAGTTTCCGAGCGATCGTTAAAAGCGTCGTTAAAACTTCTATCTGCAATTTTATAATACCTTTTGTTGGTGTCAAAATGAGAATTATTTTCGTTTTGCCGTTTAATCATCAATTTCTTTATTTGTCAATGTTTTATCGTTATTGTATTAAATTTAAAATTACACTCAATGCTTTAATTCCAAATCAATTAGTTGGTGTATTTGATGGGGTATGTTTTTTCTCTCGGATAGTATTTTCCGCACTGATAACATTATACAAATAAAGGGTCCAATAAAATAAAGGGTTGAGTACATGCAAGACGAAAGACAAGTCGTTTTTCAGAAATTCAAACCGGAACACAACAATACTGATGATGAGATGAGTGGGTGGTACCCACCCAGACAAGCTTGCACAAAGCTACCAAGAAACATTTGTGTCTAATCGTCTGATTTGTTTATACAGACAACCAAAATCGAACGTTCCACTGCTGGGCGAAAGCCTTATCTCCATTCCGAGATGCACGAGCAAATGACATGACAAAGCAAATGACTACATATTCATTTCCCGTATTTATTTTATTTATTATTTGTACGATTGAGTTATTCGTCACTCTGAAGCATCTGTTCGCTAGAAAAGAACTTCACAAACGTTCATAGCTACAAATAGCTTACTCACTTTAAAAGCAAACTTCTATGAAAGCGGTGCCAGCGACATTAATTAAAATTTGCCAGATCTAGCTGCGAATTCGAAGTGAAATAAAACAGAACAGCGGTTACGTAACAGCCCATTAATGTACTTGACAAAAGCCTTACTAACGAAAGGAGTTTAAATATCCAAAAGCCACACTGCTTTTAAAATATTTGATAACACTTATGTCCTTTTCTTATCATGTTTAATTAAAAAACGCACACACACATGCACGATAAATAATAGATGTTTCAATTCATACCGGGATTTTAAATTCACTGTAAAAATTAATAACAACAGCGCTTTAAGCGCTAAACTAAGCACTGCTGAAAATCTTTAGCTGGAAATATTGCACAATCGATTTATATGCTCGAAATTATGAAAATAAAAGATAGAATCGTCTAAAGGCTTTTAATTACACATTGCGGCTTCATTGGTCACGAAAAGATGTATTTATTTTATCCCATCGGAGAGACAAATTCAGTGAACGATTTTCTCATCCTCATAGTCTCACCAAATATTTCAAATCAGTCATAAATGGATTATATTTTAAAATGATGTTAAAGAGATTTTTTATGTATTTTTATTTATTTCGTCTAAAGTGTGAATTATGTGATGCAATATGAATATAAATTATTCTGTTTTTATAGTGAAAATCTGTGAAAATTTCAACTGTCTAACTATAACGGTTCATGAGACAGACGGAAAGCGGAGTCTTAGTAATAGGGTCTCGTTTTATTCTTTGAGTAAGGAATCCTAAAATTATGTATGAATTGGTTACGGGGTGCCACGCCCACAGTCAGTCTGACTCACCGCATTAGATATTGAACATCTATATATAATAATAATAGCTATCAGAACCGGCTTCGCACGGGTAGAATCCGGGTCTACATAAAACCTTAAGATCATAATAAAAAACTCTATTGGTCGCCAAATTCTTCAACAATCATCATCATATCATGCATCAGTCAATGTACCCAATGTCTTAATGAATCATACACCTAAAGCTTCTTCATGAATTACTCCGAGTGTTTGTAAACACCAGATTCGTTTGGTAGTTTTTGAGATTATTGCGTACAGACGAAACGGTAGGACTTTATTTTACATGTGTGATTCCTGAAGCGCAAATATCTTTATGCGATAAGAGCTCAATTTCAAGGTCGAATCTGAATGCAACAATATTATTTCTAATGCAAAAATATTTCAATTATATTCGTATTGAACAGGCACTCTTAAAGTTTAATTCATATAAATAAAAAATTTATATTCGACCTCTTTACTGTAATTTCTTATATTAGGCATAATTAATGCATTCATTTTAGGCTCATGGCTCTGAGTATTAGTTACGTCATAAAGTAAACAAATCGAATTCCAACTCCGAATTAGCAAGCAATAAATTCCGCAACAATTGCAACCAACGATATATCCGTACGTCAACTTAATTTCAAAATCAGGCTGCAACTGCGATATCTGATCCAGAGTTCCCGCCTTAATGGTTTTTGGTCAATTGAAAGCAAAACATAGTCTGTGGCATTTTAAAGCTTGTTCTTTTACATCCTCGAGTTTGCATATTATCTTAAGCAATGGTATAAACAAATGCTTTCTTTAAATTCTAATCAAAGTAAATCAATTAAGAGTCCTTGCCAAAACGAATTACATTTAAATGCCATATTATACTGTTTAGGTGGTAGCACTTTGTGCAAGCCCATCTATGTAGATACCACCTACTCATCATATAGTCTACCACCAAGCAGATATACCTAGTATTGTTTTGACCTGGTTTAAAGGTTGAGTGAACCAGTATAACAACTATAAATACTAACCATTACTTACATCACCCATACTCACTCAAGAGCCTAAGATGTTATGTCCCTTGTGCCTATAATCAAATCGGAGCTCAAAATTACTAAATATTGCCGTTTGCCGGCCGATTTTCTGATGTGCGGCTGGTACCTACCCAGACGGTCTTGCATAAAGTAAAATAAAATACAATATATAAATAAATAGGCGAGTTTAGTAAACTTTTTGGCAGATCTTTTCGAGTGCTATTTATGTGTCTCCAGTGCTAAGTATCTGTGTGTAACCAACTATCCATCACTTTTTTTTATATATTTTATTTTGACACATATATTTTTTCAAAAAGTTGCAAATATTTTAATAAATAAAACAAGCATGACCGTAGTTAAAATAAAAGATATTTATTTTAAAAAAAAAACACATGTTACTGGGCCATTTGTGTCTCCGGACAAAGCAATCTTATCGTCTTAAAGAGAAGGGTTGAAATCAGCGCCGCGAAACGCTTGGATCTTAGAGTTATTGTGCAAAAACCTTCATTAAAATTACAACACCTCGCCCTTTTGCCTCCACTGGTAACAGAAGGGCTGGTTTTTTTTTTTTTGGTCAGAGTATCGGTATTAAGATTTAACTGAGAAATGTTGCTAGCTTTCTTGCCTCCATTCCACGCGATCGTTATTTATACATTGACTATATTTAATTCTTATATACTTAAGGCTTTAAAGTTACTATTATTACGTAAATAAAGTATTAATGAAATATTAATACAAAAAACAAGAATAATTATGAAAATGCCTGCCTGTTACGCTTTCACGACCAAACCACTACAAATATACAGACAGTGCCTTTTTCTCCTCTAGAACCGATGTTCATTATTTTTATTTAGTTACTATCCCGCAACTTTAGTGTTACCAATATAAAAAATATAACTTGTAAACTATATAATGCATATTATACATTTAGCTGATGTTATTATAATGATTCGGGTCGACCACTAGCGCAATTAATTCTACAAAGGAGATTGCAACTAGATGCTTGACTTGTATTATGAAATTATAATAAATAAATAGTATAATTACATATATATGTAATATTATTTGTTAATATCAAATGCAAATAAATACTATTATACAATCGAACAACTCTCAACATCGCTGGGTTGTTACTAACGTTAATAAGCAACTTTTAAACGATAAGTTTTTCGTTTTTCTTGAACAGTTCAGTTGAATGTAAGAAGTATTTTAAAAGCTGAGACGTCGCCAAAGATACTTTAAAGCTAAGCGGACTGAGAAAACTTTAATGCTTACATACAAGTTTAATACGAAATTTAAATCTGTAATTCAATTTAAACGTCGCACTTTTTTCCGTTGGAACAATGATAGATTATTTATATTTCAACGATAGATGAATATTTCAAAGGAGTTTATTCGTGTTATTAATACGATTTATCATTTTACAAGAGTTTGTTTTAATTTTATTATGTATTAGGTTCGAGTTTTACAAGAGTTTCTTTTTATTTTTTTATGTGTTAGGTAGGCGGACGGGTAAATGACCTGGTGGGTGGATATAGCGCTGTAAGAAATAATAGCCATTCCTTATATCAATACACACACACAATGGCATTAATGTAAAATATATTTTGTAAGGCAAAACGTCTTATGTTTTTAATTATTATTATTGTGTAGCATTTAAAATGTACGAAATGATTTATATTTTTTTGTGGAATATGTGGTCCTTTAAGAGCTTCTCAGCTGATGGAAACTACCACCATCCATGGACATCTGCAGGTGCGTTGTCGGCTTTTAAGGAATGTGTGCTATGTGACTCTTTTCTTGAAGGTTAACGATGTTCTGTTAACGATGGGTGGAATGTAAGGAAGGGACTGTCTGCGTGCTTGCGTGCTTGTTCCTAACTAAGAAAATCACTACAAGTGTTATTTAAAAAAAAAAAAAGTTAAGCTTCTATGACAGATAACCCAAAAATTGTTAAGAACAAAAGGCTTCCATTTATCCTGCACAGTTTTTTGTAATTCCTTTTTTTAAATTGATTTGTTAATTGTGTAATGTGGCATACAATAAACAGTCCATAAACATAATTGTGTAACAAAATGTTCTAAATTCACTTCATTATTTTACTGTGGTATCAAATTCCGTACCCGTCAGTACAAAAACGTCAAATTCTGTCGCATCACCTGCATGAAAAATACTAACAACTTAACAAATCATCAGCTTTTATAAAAAACATTATTATTCTTAAAAAAAATATTCTTAAAACACAATAAGTGCTATAATTTTTATAACCTAAATACTTGTGACTTACAGATTTATTTAAACAGCTGAATATCTTAGCATTGTAAGTAGAGTAAATTCAGTCGTCTCACCTTTTATACACTCAAGTATGAAAGTAAGTAACTACTTGTAAAACAAAGTAAACTTATTCAATTAGCTACTTGGAACTATAACCCTAAATTAGACGCTAACAGTGTATTGCTCGTTGGTAACTTCGTATACAGTTGCAATTTACCGCGGAACACAAGAACTCCGTTCGTAATGTGATTTAATTCATATAAACATATAACCGTTACAATATTTTCACGTTAACGGAATATGACGAGTGTTTATTGAACAAATTATGAAACTTATAATATTTGAAATGCGAAAATAAGTCTTCGTGTCTGTGTGTGTGTTGCCCTTTCGCGGCCAATCTACTGGACCGAATTCGAAGAAATTTGATATGAAGCACGCTTGAACTACAAGAATGGACAGGCTCCTTCTTTTTATGCTTAACCTAACCAATCCCTAAATAGCGGATAATGGAACGTTAAACTACACGTCACGTTTTGTCTATGACTGTATTTAGATTATACTCTAAACAATATAAAAATAAGATTTTATAACCAGTTCCTTATTTAAAATAAAATTATATTAAATGTATTAATTAGTATTATAACGTAAAGTGATACGTCCATGTGAATACTGCAAGAAGTATTATTTTGTTATAATGCTCGTCCTAATACTTTATTATATATTCAATCGAAATTCACGAAATAAATATACACTATATTGAGGAGCCGAGATGGATCAGTAGTTAGAATGCGTTCATCTTAACCGATGATTCCGGGTTCAAAGCATTTGTCTAATTTCAACGAAATTCTGCCACACGTGTATTCCATCAACCCGCATTGGAGCAGCGTGGTGGAATATGCTTCAAACCTTCTCATAGGGACCATTCCCTATGAGAGGCCTTAGCCCAGCAGTGGGAAATTTACAGGCTGTTAATGTAATATTTTAAAAACTTTAGATTATTTCTTTTCTAAATAATATAAAAAAGTTGTTTATTTTTGCAACCAGTTATTTAAAAATATATTTTAAAAAAAATGGTGTAGTGTGCTTCGTACAAATTCTATATATATTGTGCCCGTTTTCTTCAGATATGAATACGTTAAGATCTACATATAAAGAAACATTTAGACGTAGGTTAATGGGCAGGAAGGCTAAAGACAAACGGCCTGACCGCGATAAATAATATCCTGTATCTATTTAGGAAATGGGAGAAATAAATATAAAGGTTTTATGGCGTCTCGTATTACTTTTGTTTTCTGTTCGTTTTATTTTATTGCCTTTATTGACGATAAAATATTTTACTTCTGGTAAAGAATTACAAATGTATAAATGTCGTCAGTCAGATGTATTGTTTCAAAGATTTTGTCCAACTCCGTCTGGTTTACAAACCACTCATCATATACGAGTATTTTACTGCCAAGCAGCTATCTAGTATTGATGTGTTTTAGTTTGCCAGTGTAACCTGAGACACAAGGAACGTAATATCTTAGCTCCCAGGGTTGATGGCGCATCGGCGATGTGAGGAATGGTTAAAGTTTCACTGCCAATTTCTATGAGTAGTGGTGACCACTTCGCATCAGGTGGCCACTACCTCGACCGCTTAAAAATACTATAAATAAAGATAATTTCTAGGCTGATGCGCAATTTTTATCTCAAAATATATAAGGCTCTAGAGAGTGAATCTAGGTATATATTTTTTATGATAAGTCAAAATTAAGTTTTAACTAATTTATAATTCAACAGATCACGAATTCTTATCTAGTCTTCTAGTTACTAGAAATAAGTTAGATTATCACAACATATTATTATGGATTATTTATACATAAAGTGATATTATTTATTATATTTGTACACATTTTGCTGCTATGTATTGATATTATATACAAATGAATGTGTTCGTGTATGTATTAGTATTTTTAGAATTACTTTTTAATTTTATTATAATATACAAATATTTCAAATTAATTTTATTTCGCATGCCGATCAACTAATTTTCATAAATGTTTTGAGGTTGGTTGCTAGAGAATGCAGTAACGTTAAGCCCACCTTTTGTACAATCCAATTTCATTGTGCAATAAAGTATATAAATAATTTCTCTAAATTAAATCCTTACTTATCTTCATAAATGCAAATAACCCAGCAACAGTCTATTCCTACATTTCTGGTTCACGCTATTTGGGAATTGAAAAAAATCTGACAATTTCCAAAAACCAAAAATTATACACACAATACCAAATATTCCGACTCCGGTCTTGATATACCGATTTCCAATCAAATACGTGCACTACCCAATTGAAATTGTTATTGCAATGTCGTGCAGTACTTTTGGTATAGTAAAATACATATATCTCAGAGGCAATTTTTGTATCACAAAATGTTTCAATTATGAAACAATCAAATACGAAATTTAAAATCAATTTAGAATTCAATTTTGTAATACTTGGATTTATAATTAAAATATAGCGACAGAAGTAATTGTATTCATAGTACGAGATATTTAATAAAGAATAGGATCTCTTGTACATACTACAAGTAAGCACATCAATAAGTAATATCAATCAATAAGGTTGAAAGTCAGGCAATTTTTTTCAATCAAAAATGAAAGTTGCTGTTAAAAAAAATACTGTACACTCATTGTCATCTGTTTATTGTCAAGAGACGATGGATCTTTTTATTTCTTAAGTGAGATAGTCCAGTAGTTAGAATGCCTAATCTTAACCAATAATTAACCAAACAAACCCAGGCAGGCAACACAGATTTTTCATTTGTGTATTATATATATATGTATTTACTAACCACATATGTATTTTGTAAAACAAAGAAACGATGGATGGATCGTGTGAAAGACGATTTGGCCGGAAAGAATGTTACTCGTAAGAAGACGTCAGACAGAGAAGTACGGAAGAAGAGGACATGCTGCTCCGACCCCAAATAAAATTGGGATAAAGGCAAGAGGATGATGAGGATGATGATATTATCTATTTAGTAAAACGCTTTGACGCAAGCCTTTCACCCGACGGTGGGTTGTTCATATCTTTAATTTATATTCATTCCTTATATAAATATCAAATAAGATCATATATTAAGCCGTATATTACAGCATTAAACAATTTATAAACTTTACATAATATAACACGCTCATGAGATACCCTTAATTCATTCAAATTGGAAATTAATCATTGATACGCATGTAAGCATTAATATCAACGATCTTCCGTTAATAATTCGGGCTTATCTCGTCAATATATTAAAGGTTAAGGTATATACCAAACATTAATATATACGGCTAATAACACGCATCAAATATTCTACCGCAAAATAGCAATACTTTTTACTTAATATTGTTGTCATTTTGTAAAGGTTGGCTGAGCCAGTGTAATCATATAAGGAATCTCAGTTCTCAAAACTAATGTCACATTGAAGTTGTAGGATATTTTTAATATATCTTATAGACATACTATGGTCATATATGCTTCAGATGGCTCATATATGCATAACACCGATAAAAAGCAATTCGCAAGTGTGTTGTAATAAATTATTAAGACGTTAGATCTCTTTGGCGACATCCGAATTGTAATTCTTCCACATTTGTCTTTTAAGGGTTTCTCTTCTTTTAAAGAGAAGTCTTACAGTTTATTCCAGCATACAGCTCCAATGCCGTTCGAATAATAAATATATGGCAGATTTTCATCCGCCACATACATATTTATCTCGATGTCATATCAATACAAATTAATCATATGAAAATTTTGTGGTGATTAAATTTGTCTAGTAATATAAACAAAGCAAATAAGTTTTTACACTTGTAGGATTTTATCCTTGAAGCTCATATCAGTCCACGGGATCCTTACAGATGTATTATGTCAACTACGTCACACTACGACAAGGGAGCTGTAATGCTTAACTGTGGTGATTTTTTTTTATAACCGGTGCGTTATAAAAATTAAATAATATTTAAAAATTCATACTAATATTATAAATGCAAAAGTCACTCTGTCTGTCTGTCTGTTACACTTCCCCAAATTTGGTAAATATTAGTTTGAATCAAGCTGAAAACCCAAGGAAGGACATAGCCTACTGTTTTATAACTAAAATCTACGAACGCCCTGCCTAAGGGCTAAGCCACGGTCAAAAAGAAGTATATAATAAACGGATGTTTCAAAATACAATTCCAATTTAATTTCATAATATTTGTTTTTGTCATAATAATAAATTTATTAAATAGTATATGTACCCGTGAATTTTCACAATTTGAATTCGAACGGATTTTAGGATTATATGAAATATATAAATAGTTTAGATTAAGATATTTTAAAATTATGTTTTCTATACCTGTGGTTTCAGAACACTCACTTAGTAATGCCAGTGCCATACTCTCGTTTTAACTTTGCTTTACTTTCCAAGAGTTACCCTCTCTGAGCTAGCCGAAGTTCAAACTACGTTCTTTGCAAAGAGCCTGCTATATACATCTATATTTATTTAACATAGCTGATCGCCGTCAGACTTTATAGAATATCTGGCGCCGGGGTTATTAGCCATAACACAAAGGGCTACTGTTCTCTCTCACAACCTCAGCATATAACACTGAAATAGGGTCAGAGCTGTCTGTATGTATAAAAAGAATAGTAGATATATTAGGATTACCAGGCGTAACTCTTTCCCAGGACATATATTCTTGATATATAATGTGTCAATTTTTTATCATAGCGAGTTTAAAAAAAATACAATTTGTATAAAACACAGTGGCATCAATAAACTTATAAATAATAAAAAAAATATCATGTTATATGTACTCATATAGTTACTCGTATGTGTGAGTTTGTATATTTAAATATGTTATACATATAAATATACACATTATGTTATTAATATTTATTCACTATTTATGGATGATAGTAACGATTGTTCGAAAAATAAAAGTAAAATATATTTAAAAACAATTAGAAATTAATTTTATTTCGTTGCCTTAAATTTGCGTCATTTTACATCATAAACGAAAGTAAAATTTTTAATAACATATATTTATAGATACTTTAATGTCCTGATTTATAGCGCTTGTTGATGCTTACCCTATTATAAGCCAACCTATATACGAAGTCATAACATGGAAGGTAGAAAAGACAATTTTATTAACTTTCACAATTAATAGTCTATATTATGAGTAAGTGGTTTAATTACGGATAGGTGGACCCGCAGATTTACCCTTTATGAAATGTATAAAAGTTTATCTATAGCACACAAACCGTCACCCCTCCATTTTACCCCCTCAAGGGGTGAAATTAAAAAAGTAGCCTATGTCCTTTCCCGGAACTCAAACTATCTAAACACCAAGTTTAATCAAAATTGGAGCAGTGGCTTAAGCGTTAAGAGGTGACAGGTTACTCTCATTTGCATTAGTACAGGTATAAAAAATGATATAAATATTTCGTAGTCATTTTGGGAATTGAAAATATATAGTACTTAAAAGCCTTATTGAATAAATATAAAAGCTGTTAATATGTAATTTATTTGTGGTCGTATTATTGATTGCGTATCCTACCCTCTTTAATAAGAGGTAAGATTATTTTTCCATTGATGTTTATTAAATAAACTCAATTACAACATAAATTTCATACAATACTAATTATTTTTTTCGTTTTCTTTTTTAATTTTCTTGTTATTTGTTTTGTTTTAAGTTAATTGATAATTTCAAGCACATTTAATTTATCTTTTGAAGTGTTTTGTGTCAATGTTTAATAATTAAAATTATTATAATTAATTATGATAACTTTTATAGATAAAGTTCAATAAATAAATAAATAATTATAAATTATGAGATTTTATTTAAGTGGGGTTTTATCAAAAAATAAACTTGATATGTAATATAAGGATTTGAGCAATGGTAAAAATATCGATAGATCCTAATATAAAAGCAAAACACACACACAGGAACACATTTCCTATCTAAGCCTGTAATACCACTTACCTACGCGGTGATAGGGCTTAATTCATCATTTCACCGCCAAACATCAGTACTCTATAGTGCTGAGTAAAATTATGACCACAAGGGATCAGATCTTACATCCTATGAAAAGGGGTATAAATGTAATTTTGCACTTTTATGTCATGGACGAAAGTAATTTCGATTTAATTATTGCTTGTTGACTTCCAGGCAGGAGACATAACATACATATATAATTGTATTTAACTCTTAAGTGGTAGTGCCACACTGCATACCTTCGGGTTGCAGCCGAATGGGCCGGCACGCCCGGGGAAGTACCACTCTCTCACTTAAAACCGGCGTAAAGTGGTACCTATGCTACCGCGTTTCGTCTGGTATGTGAGAGTCCCGGAGGCCCGATCCACCCCCCCAAACATGATGGTTGTGCAGAATGCAGAAAACGTGGAGGATCATACACCTTCCCTGTTGGACCTTCTGCTGACTTCCCATCTGGATAGCTATCAGATTATCGGCGATCCCCCTTTGGGCTCGTCGGACCACTGTCTCGTTCGACGACCTCGTTTCGTAGGCTGCCGCTACGTGTGGCACTACAAGTCAGCAGATTGGGATGGGATGCGGTCCTTCTTTGCATCCTACCCATGGGGGCAGGTATGTATCTCACCGGGTGATCCAAGCGTTATTGCTGACTCTGTTGCCGATGTGGTGCTTCAGGGTATGGAACTGTTCATTCCATATTCTGCTGTGTCCATTGGTGGCAAGTCCCAGCCCTGGTTTGGTCGTTTCTGCAAAACGGCCTCACGCCGAAAATGGGAACGTTACCATGACTGGGCTAACGCATCGGCATTCAGAAAGGAATATAACTCTGCCTCTAGATCCTTCAAAAACGTGATTGCTAAGGCGAAGACGGAATACATTGGCAGAATTGGCAAGAGACTGGTGCGTCTCCCTTCAGGAATACGTGCGTTTTGGTCTCTCGCTAAAGCTGTCTTAGAGAATTTCTGTCAGCTTTCCTTTCTATCTCTGCACAAGGACGGTGAGTCATTGGGCCATACCGCGAAGGAGAAAGCTGATCTAAGTCGGGGTCGCTCAGCCGGTGATCTTCTAGTTTACCTTACTCATAGATGGGCGGAAGCAGTTGAGAGCAAGGGGGAGGCATTAGCAGCCAGTTTGGACATAGCGAAGGCCTTCGATCGCGTGTGACACAAAGCGCTTCTTTCGAAGCTTCCTTCCTATGGGCTTCCCGGGAAATTATGCAATTGAATTACCAGCTCCACCAGTGACCCATAAGGCTGCGTTCTATCACCCACTCTGTTTCTTCTGCATATCAATGACTTGTTGCAAATCAGTAACATTCACTGTTATGCAGACGACAGTACCGTAGACACCTCATACACCGGCCGTGCTAATATTTCAAAACCGGAACAAATTTGTGTTTGAAATCGAGTCTTCGTTAAACAAAGTTTTGAACTGGGGCCGGCTAAACCTAGTCCACTTCAACCCCAAAAAACGCAAGTTTGCGCGTTAACCGCCAAAAAAACACCTTTCGTCGTATCTCCACGATTTGAGAACATTCCGATAGCCGCCACAGCTAGTATCGGATTACTTGGCGTTGATATTCCGAGCCTCGTTCAGTTTCGCGGTCAATTGGAAGGCAAAGCCAAATTGTCATCAAAAAAGCTCGGTGTGCTCAGCAAGGCAAGACAGTATTTCACGTCGGCACATCGCCTAAGACTAGGCGCAAATTCGGCCTCACATAGACTACTGCTCTCACCTCTGGGCTGGTGCTCCCCAGTACCAGCTCCTTCCATTTGACCGTATCCAACGTAGAGCAGCTCGAATTATCGACGATCAAGCCCTTTCTGATCTGCTCGATCCTGTGGCTCTGCGTAGAGATGTTGGATCACTCTGCATCTTCTACCGAATCTTCTACGGGGAATGTTCCGAGAAATTGTTTGGATTAATCCCGGCAGCTGAATTTCACCTTCGGACATCTTGTCATAATTCTAAATTTCACCCACACCACCTAGATGTCCGAAAATCCACAACAGCGCAATTTTTCAGATATTTTCTGCTTCGCACAACCACTCTGTGGAACCAGCTTTCGCCGGCGGTTTTTCCGAACAGATACGACTTGGAAACCATCAAAAAAAGAGCTTACTCCTTCCTAAAAGGCCGGCAACGCACCTGCAACCCTCCTGGTGTTGCAGAAGTCCATGGGCGTTGGTAATCACTTTCCATCAGGTGAGCCTCCTGCTCGTTTGCCCCCTATAACATAAAAAAAAACTAACATGAATGTATTTTTAGATGTTGAAAAAGAGTAGCTACTGAGTTTATTGCCGGTTTTTCTCGGTCGAATCTACATTCCGAACCGGTGGTAGTTTCACTTAAAATAGTTTGTTAAATGACAATTCAAAAGTGCTTGTAAAAGCCTACTTCAATAAAGTATAGTTTGATTTTGATTTTTAGGTGGCCTATTGGTTCGTCTACCGTCCTAAAATAAATAACTATCAACAACTAAACAGTGATCAGCATCTGTCTATGATGTTTGTGATATCTATGTCTTACGGTATAATATGTCATACTGTATTATGCTTTCGGGTAACGCAGTCGCTATCCATACTATATTTGTTCTACAGAAAAGGGCTATTCGCGCACTCTATAACCTAGAAGCTGAAGAAGCATTGAGAATTTAAAAAAAATAATATATTAACAGTTGCTTCTCAATATATATTCTGTAATGTTATGTATGCACGGATAAATATTAATAATTTTATGAGAACATTTGATACTCATAGCATTGGTACAAGAAACAAACAGACACTTGTAACTCCTGTTACTCAACTGCATAGAGTCAGTAACTCTTTTGTGGAACAATGTATACGGTTCTACAACAGGATCCCAGAAAGCGTTCAAAATGCCTTTTGCCTCTCAATTTATTTCTTCTATATTGAAAAAAGATATTTGATTCGATATACCTACTTATCTATATATTACATTAAAGCTTGCAAAGCAAAATAAACTCGTTAATGTTATTTACAAGATAGATGTTTGTGGAATCAATTTTCAAGTTTAATTTGTAAGTTTTCCGTTTGGCAAGATCACCGAACTCCGAAAAGGCGTGGTATAAAGTAATTTGGTTGAATCAAATGGGAATACGTTGAAATAAGAAAGTTGATTTGGCTTTATCAGTATAATAATGACCCAATCCTGTTTACCTGGATTTGTTGATTTTTTACCGAGCCTAGTATACGTGAAAAACGGCGACCTATTTTTATTTATTTATTGTTTTGCTTAATATACATATATTGTATAATATATACACAACTATATTTATTATGTTTAAATACAAACAGTCATCAGAATTGTATGTACACGGGATACAGAGATATTATTATAACACGACTTTCTGACTCCACAAAATCTGATCAATAAAATCAAAACCTCAATTTTTTTTAATATATTTTGTTTATTCCAGATTTTTTTTACAAATATTTTGTTGTTAATTGAGAAAAATAAATGAATATTACTACATTCACAAAAATAAATAAATATTTATTTGGAAAAAAAATATTATAATTTTAATTAAAATAGATATATAATATATATAATAATTATAATTAAAATGAATTTAAAATGGTACGTAAGACAAACTACAGAGTCTTTACCGGTTCTTCAATGTTTAACTTTCATTCCTGGTTGCCACTTTACGTTAAATTAAATCTTGTAAAATGAAGATTTAAAAGATCTTATAAGAGTATTTGAATAAAGCGTAACCGTTAAAAACGAAACTAGCTATAAATATTTTTAAGTATAATACTATAAATTCAAATCAAAATACACATACCTACATACATAATAGCAGTAATATTGTGACACAAAGACTTTTTCGATGACACAAGAAGATAAAATGATGTGTAGTTAGCATGTGTATGTATGTGTAGTTCTCCAGTGTGTGTGTGTAGTAAGGTAATTATAATTATACGTGTACTTTGTGTTTGCAGCTGAACTCCTAAACGATTGAACCCATTTCGATATTTTTTTTGAGTGTATTAGTATAGGCCTTGGCTTTGGTAGGTGGCGCTGTGATCAGGAAGTAAATCCTTATTTCACTCAAACGAAGTCAAGACGGGCAGTAGTTTTATAAAAATTAATGACATAAATTATTTAATTTGTGTATCATAAGGTTTTATCTAAGATAGACATTATACGCTCGGACTGGACGAATTTTAGTTTAAAATTTAGCATGCATGTATGTACTCCTTCAATTTTATCAGACGAAATGAACTTATGAATAAATAATTCTAATTATATTTGTATTATTGCTTCTGTGAAAGAGTTAAAATTTCTGCCATGAGATTTTTTTTACAAATGTTGGTTTTATTTTAATAAACTCAACTCTGCTTTAATCTTTTATATTATAGATAATAGAGATCTACGGAAATACAAAATTTATAATTGATGAAGAATATTTGTGTAGTATACATTGTATAAAATAACATTTAAAGAAATACACTGAGTTTCCTTCACCTTTTTTTCTCAAGTCTGAGGTGTTTATTACCGAACCGTTGGTAGCTTTTTGACTGATCAATGATCAATAAGCAAGCGTAATCCTTCTATATTGAATAAAGTTTTTTGACTTTGATTCTGACTATAAAAAAGGCCCTACATCTGAGAAGTTCTGACCAGAAAAACCAAATAACATTCTTATGGGCCCGAAACGAGTTTGATCCCTGGACTTCGGAATCTGGATGCTCGGAGTCTTACGAGCTAGCTGAGTGCTAATCTAATAAAGAGGATTGTTGATCAAGAACTAAGTTTAATACGCTTATCATGCTCAGTTAGCACATATCCCGTTTATAAACTATTTAAGCTAAGCACTATTAACTAATGAAATTACATATGTCAAAATAAGTTAATTGTGTTATTTAGCAGTCCATCGATACTACAATAACTATACCGGTTTACATTTCTAGTTTAACTATTAGTTTTGAAAGGCATTTAATAAATTCTTGTTTTGCTGACGCTAGCTTGAATTGAGCGTAGTGAAGGTCTTGATTATGTGTTTTTGAAAGATATTTGGTTATGCTCCTTTGAAAAAAAAATTTATTTATCGTTTTATTACGAGTATATTATGTATAGAGTGTATATTACATACGTAAAATATATATTTACGCAAATACAAGAAGTAAGATTTATTCGAAGCATGCCAATCTACTTCATTTCACGAGGAGAACTCTTGTTAATATTGTTATATCTTTAAAATTAAAATGGGAAACAGCATGGAAAGTATCATTACCATTTAACAAGGACGGTAAAGCTTAAATGTGCTACAAATAGAGGTTCCGTCCACCTGTTAAAATATACATCGAGGAACAAATGTGTACGCTAATTTCACCTTTATGAACAATTGAAACAGGGCGCTAAATTGTGTATACAACAACAAAGGGAACGGTGATGAACTGGTCGTACATTAAGCATCAGTATCCAGAAACAATAGCAGTGCGAAAATGAGAAATGACTGGTCGAACGAGCGATGAATCTTCTGAATTTAATTTATAATCAACTCACGATTCGATACGATACTACTATTTCAATTAATCTGTTTAAAACGTTATTTCACGAAATATTACTTAGTGCCTCATTGATCTAGTGGCTTAGTGATAAGGTACGCAGATTTACGATACTGGATTCGAATCTTACCGATGATTGAATAAGAAAATATTTTGAGTCGGATTGAAATATGTCAATTGAAAAGTAAACAAGTCACGTATATCTAATTCTAATTTGACTAAAAAATTGTCCAATGAGCAAAATTGTTGTAATAATCTTTAATAAAGTACTGAAAAGTAGTTCTAATTTGAAAAGAGTGTAATCAATAAAACCTTATAAATAACATAGCTATGAACTTGAATGATAAATGATAATAATATAATATTTATTTTACATATTAACAGTCATTACAATAAGATACAATGATAAAATATAAAGGCAGACTTGTCTAATATATTAGCAATATTGTAAAATATACAATAGTATGAATTCCTTAAAACTACACATGTAAAAATATAGTCTACACATCTCGAAACCATAATCTCACCGTAATTACTTTGTGAAAATTATAAAACTTTACGTAACAAACCGTTACACACAATTTTATCCGTTCGAGGGTGAATTAAAAAAAAATGTAGCCTGAGTGCAATTAAGTAGCATATGTCCTTTCTCGGGACTCAAACTTATCATAACGAATTTCATCTCAATAGGTTCAGCGGTTTAGGGGTGAAGAGTTACTTTGGCATTTTTAATATTGTTATAGATTTAAGATTGCTGTCTTGATGCACGGCATGCCAATACATTGAATACAACAGTTGACAATATCACATTTTATGTAATTTTTTTATATTTTATTTTTTTAGGAATTTTCAATTATGCTAAATGTGCTTGTTACGTGAACATTAGAAATAGAAAAAAAATTGCAACATGTGAATCTACCAACTTGCATTGCGATACTGTTGAGAAATAAGCCTCAGAGCTTCTTCTCACAATGAGAAGAGCCCTAAGCTCAGTTGTGGGAGATTTAAAGCTTGTCACTTTAGTTTTATAAGGTTCGTTGCGGATAATCTCCAAACTTGTCCAATTTGCATTTTATTAAGAAATTAAATGTACCAATGGAATTAAAAACAATTTATCTTAAAAGATTAAGATAAACCAACTGTGCAATCAACTTTCATTTTTATTGTTTATGACTTACAGTACAATTTCGATTGATGAACTAATGGGCATATATACTCGTAGTGAATGGGGGTAAATATATTTATTAAAATAAGGCGTTTAAAAAAGTAATAATTATTAAATTTTACTTACGAAAATATTATAATACCTCTCATACATTCTTAATACCTTACTTCTAGAGGAAGGAATGTATTAAAACGAAAGAGGTAGGGCGCAGGTGGGCCCAACGTCCGCAAGGGAGCCATTCCCCCTGATTGTTCAGATGATCTCAGAGTTAGGTCATCACAATTACGATAGTCGTTTTCCTTTTAAGATATCTTTTATATATATAAACAATTTAAATTGGTTGTATTATACAAATGAAATTATTATGGTACTGTACTTATCAACACAGAAAGTTTATTATTAATTTTACGTATCGAAATAGCAAATGAAATGAATTCAATAGCGGTGAGGTAAGGTAACGCTACAAATGTTTGTACTTTATTTTTCTGTTGCATTTCTTAAAGCATTAACAGACGGATTATATTATATGTAGTTATAATGTTGATCACAATGTCAATTAAATAACATTTTTATAACATGATAAAAAATAATAAATTTATATAATTTTATATACTATCGCGGACTTTTTTGAAGACCTTTTTAAGATGTACAATACTGTACTACATTATTTTGATCTACCTCGCAGGGTTCAGCCAGCGTTTGCAATGTAAGCGCAAAAAATGTGTTTATTTACGACATCACTTCAGAAACCTCTTAAATTATCAGTATTTTTCTACTATATTGTGCATGTATGATACATATAAACCTTCGTCTTGAATCAATCTTTCTATTAAAAAAACCGCATCAAAATCCGTTGTGTTATTTTAAAGATCTAAGCATACATAGGGACAGACAGCGGTAAGCGACTTTGTTTTATACTATGTAATGATACATAAATATATTATTCTCTAATCAAACTGACACTTTTTCTTTAATAAGTTCTAATAAATAATAACCAGCGATTGTGATAGTGGCAGTCTCAGTGTCGCGATCTGCAATTGAAATATTTTGAACCCTAAATTTCCATACCATAAGAAAAAACTATTTTAATATTTTACAGTACCCAAATTTTATTTAGCTTGCGACACTAAATAAAATCTATTCTATTTACTAAGTATGTTCAAGATTCGCTACGAAAATATTACTGAAAAGATTACATTTAATAATGAAAGTTAAACAGAAACGCTTTGCAAACGACATTTTCAATTTATGAAAGATGGAATACAGACTCGGTGTCGTCCTCAACTCTTGGGAGAATTTGGATGAAATTGGATTGTCGCTTAGCGGCGAGACAGACAACGCCACGCTATCACCTGTTGTCTACTACCAACTCTTTTCTTAATAAAACAAAAGACAAACGATCTACATTAATCTTGAGAATATTATTTTATTTTATGCATTTTATGTGATTACTAGTGGGTCTCCCGCGAAACTTCGCGTTTATTCAACAGCTTTTTTAGGAATTTCGAAACTTATGACTGGTTTTTATATTATTGTAAAGCTGCAAGTCACTGAACAAACCTCATTTAAATGAAATCTTTAATGTCAAATAGCATATATTAGTTCATTTAGAATTGGTATTTGTCGATAACAATTTACTTTAATTTTGTTTACGTTTTGGTTACGTTTAGTACCGCTCTGTAACCGGCCAGTAACTTTTTTCCGCTCTCTAAAACGAATTATTTATTAAATTGTATACACACATACAAATAATTTAATTTTCTACACATCTACGGCTGGAGCTCTTAAAATGTGACCATAACCGATTTTTTATGTGCAGCCATCGTCCCATAATCACTGGGACGAAAATCGGCTTACGCTATAAATAATAAGATTATTATCACAGCCCTAATATGACAATAACGATTATAAATATTACAAACTATATGGCATTTTAACAAACGTCTAAAGTCGCACATAAGTATAATTAGATAACCGAAATTATATTACGGCTTTTATTTCTAGCCTGTATCTATGATGTCGTCGATTTCAATCACGGCGATCAATGTCATGAGAGACCAGCCAATCGTGTAGGACACATTATAGTGACCACATGTGTGTGCAAACACAGGTGCTCCTAATCCGATGGGACGGTAAATCCGACACGACCAAAAAGAGTTCAGGCGCAGGAAGGCTGTACGTACTTTCCGTGGCGAGGAGAGTACACCCTTCCAATTTCCAGTCTCCAGGCTGTTACTGAGTTCGTTAAACTACCCAATAACTATTTTTTGTTGGCGTGACCTGGGGCTTTGGACCCAGAACCTCTGGATCTGTAGCCTTATATCAAGCCACTAGACCAACGAGGCAGGCACCTGTATACTATTATTAAAAATATGTAAAATTTGTTTGTTTGTGTTTAGAGAACGATTCAATACTAAAAAAACTACTGATTGATACCTTCTGTATTCCTGAGTGCTATAATGGTATACATTATTTTTATATTATTTCTATATTAACAATTAAAAATTTCACTCGTGCAAAGCCGGGGCGTGCCGCTCATCATACAAAACCCTGCGAAATTCACATTCAATAAATGTACAGTTTTTATCGGTTTGAAATCAATGCATTTAAATTAAATAGTTCATAAATTAAATAATTCATCATTGTATCATTTTACTTTAATGAAAACCGGGAATTAGCTTAACGAACTCTATCAAACACTTCTTATTGTAGAATGTATACAATCTTCTTAAACAAAAATAAACAAATGATTCAGATCATGTCATGGAATAAGTCATAAACGTAGACGAAGTTGCGGCTAATATACAGTTATTATTAGAACATATCAACTGTAATTCATCAACGTTACTAATTTTAGAAATAAAGACGTCTAGACTGTCATATCTCTGTGTATGTTTCATGAAAATATTCGCAGACAGCTTTAAGATGATGCAATATAATATTAACATAAAAAAATATCGGAGACAGTTCGGGAGTAATCAAATAACTTTTATCGACTTATTTATTTTATTCGTCACAAGTTAAAATCGATTACAATTTTTTTTAATAGGCCTTAGAGACTAGTTTTTATGTTTTAAGTCAAATATTTAGAGCTTATTCAACTGCTACCATGGAGATGCTTAGGACTGACTCATACCGTTAGCCATCACGAGTCGTTGTCTTATGTTTGAACTTAATTTAATTTTGACCGTTTAACTTTGCCGTTTCATAAATTCAAATCATTATTGTAAAAAATACATTGGTAAAGATGGCATATTATTCGATACAAGATTATAGAGATGATAAAAAAGCGTGGAGTTAATGCTTGTTCACTTCCAGGCAGGAGACATGACATACTTATATCGTATTTAACTAGCATGACTGTATTTTTAGATGTTTAAAAAGAGTGACTACTGAGATTCTTGCCGGTTCTTCTCGGTAGAATCTACATTCCGAATCGGTGGTAGCTTCGCTTAATATAGTTTGTTAAATAACGATTCAAAAGTGCTTGTAAAAGCCTAGGTGAATAAATTATATTTTGATTGAGTAACTAAGGACAATGACAATAATCAGCCTGTAAATTTCCCACTGCTGGGCTAAGGCCTCCTCTCCCGTTGAGGAGAAGGTATGGAGCATATTCCACCACGCTGCTCCAATGCGGGTTGGTGGAATACACATGTGGCAGAATTTCGTTGAAATTAGACACATGCAGGTTTCCTCACGATGTTTTCCTTCACCGCCGAGCACGAGATGAATTATAAACAAATTAAGCACATGTAAATTCAGTGGTGCCTGCCTGGGTTTGAACCCGAAATCATCAGTTAAGATGCACGCGTTCTAACCACTGGGCCATCTCGGCTCAATCTCAATCATCTCGGACAATGACAAAACAATCATTATTACAAATATATTTCTCACCAGAACAACTCTTAATAAAGGTAGTTTCAATTTTCTTTATTGTTTATTTAAAAAACGAGAAAAAAGCTATTGAAAAAAAAGATCTCTTCCTCCTATTTGATTTTTTGATATTTCTTGAAAATTGTCCATACAATGTTCGAACGAACGAAATCTTGAAATCTAGAATATTTTACTCGTTGAAATAAATGACATCGTTTATCCATTTCTCGTTTTAAAATCCCTTTGACAATCTGCAAGGTGAAATTCAGAAATATCGTGCAGTAAATGTAACCGCGGCCTGAAAATTGTAAATAGTGGCTTGAATACAATCCCGTCTGTATCATAACAGTTATTTAATAGTTTTGTTATAATATTATACATACAGGTTTCCTTACGAAGTTTTTCTTTACAGACAAGTAGAGATAAATTATAAATGTATAGCAATCATATGAAAAGTCAACGTGCTGACTGGGTTTTGAACCTATTGTCATCAGTTACAATGATTTTTTTATCACTACATACTATAAAAAAAAGTCGCTATCTACTGTCTGTCTGTCCCTATGTATGCTTAGGTCTTTAAAGTACGTAACGGATTTTGATGCTGTTATATTTTATATATACAGTAAGAGGAAGGTTTACATGTATACTACCTGTATAATATCGTAGAGAAACACTGATAATTTTAGAGGTTTCTAATGTGATGTCGTAAATAAAGACATTATTTGCGCTTATATTGCAAACGCTGGCTGAACTCTATGGGATAGGTCAAAATAATGCTCTACAGTATTGTACACCTTTAAAAGGTCTACAAAAAAATCTACTGGTATATGTCTATCTCTTAGGTATTACCCACAATAAAAAAATTTTATCCTTTACTTTTTACTAGATTTTAAGCTATACAGCATTAAACCTTATCCAAAAAAGACAACCCAAGAATTGATTCTATTATTAATGACATACAATCTACATTCACGGCTCCTTTCGATTTTAATAAATATCATCAGTATAATCAGGTTATCTGAATCCAAACATTAATTTCGAAACTTCAAGGAATCTGTCATACAATTAAACTACAATTAGGAACTCAGTAACACAATTACTGTTGAGCCTTGAATACGAGAGTTAACGCATACACAGTTCAGCAAATGTGGAGCGCTGCAACTTACTGTGAAACAATTCCCCACTGTACCTGTTTTGGAATTGCAAGAATTATATTACGTCTTATCAATTATTTAACGTTCTGAAATAAGGAATCAGCTTTGTGTACTTAATAAAAGCCATTTATAGAAATTGCACTAAAAGTTTGAGTGTGTAGTGATAAAGAATTGAGGGAAAGTGGGTTTCACTATTGTAACATGCACTGACTTGCACGTGGAATTTTTACAAAAAACACACATAGAAAATTCATTCCTCATTTTTAAATTCAAAGTTTTTTTTTCATACAAAATTGATTGTTTCATAAATATATTTTAAGCTGAAACTCAGAACATATCGACTATTATCCCTTGAATTTGCACGTTACTGATTCACAATTTTTTTTACTGACTAAAACCTGAAGAGATTTTTATTGCTCGCTTCTATTCGCCGTGCAAATACACGCGTACTCTCTATTCGATGACATGACCGGAGGCGATCATACGCAGGAGCGGTGTCTTCACGAGATCTCCTGAGCCCCGGGAGTATAACAATGCCGGTTTTCTAACTTCCGGTATATAATGAAAATATCTTGTTAGAAAACCAAATGATATTTTATTGTGTGACCTGGGATTCGGAACAATCCTCAACAAATGGGAAAGTTTTAATGCTATTGTAGTGTTTTTCCGTCTTATTATTTTTATTTGTGACAAAGGAATTGAGAAAGTAAACAGCCTGACTTTACACGATCACCACCGCCCATTTAAAATCAAACTTTTGAATCGCAATTTTACAGGAATTCAATTTCAATATATTGGCAGAAAAACGACCAAGAAGCGACGCTGTTACGCTTTTCATCACATTGTATAGACGATTAGCTGTTCCATACGATTTCACATACATGAAAAAATATTCCTGCTTCACCGTGGGTGGTTTTCAATGTAACGCTTAAAGATTTTTAATATTACACAGACTTCATTAAGTCGTTTTCGAAATGCATTGTTTATACTAACATTAGTCTGAACTTTTTGCGCTTAGTAAATACGACGAAGTTTACCAGCCGTTGAAAATATCAGAACGCTAGGTTAGGGCTTCTATCCTGTTATGTATCTAAGTGTTTTGAGCTACTTCGAAGCAGAACTGCGGGGCTTCTTCCTATACACTCGAAGGAGTGAAGATAAACAAACCTAAGATTCACATCATCTCATGAGATTGCTAATAGGTGTGTTATGCACTGTAAATATTATATGTAAATATATGTTTCGTAATATAATACTTTTGGTACATATTTTACAAAACGCTCTATAAACACTTTTAGTTTTGCTTGGTTTTAAACCTGTAACATTGGAATAAGATTCCTGTATCCCATCCATTAAGCAATTTGTCTTCGGAGTTTTGAATTCGAATATTTAAAAAAAAGACATGAAATGGACTATATTTTTGCCTGAAAATGATACTTTTAGTCGTCGTAATTAAAGCACGTGCAACATAATCTGATCAAGTAATGATATCAAACATACAGTTGATGCATTGGAGAACGAAACGCTCTAGTATGGTTCAGCATAATGTTCGCACTCAGTCGAGCGCATAACTCCCTTTGTTGGGAGCGAAGTTGAACATCTCGCTTGAGAAATCATTTTGCTTGTCCGGCGAACTATCTCTGTATAATCGTCGAGCGAAGATTTTCCATTTAAGTGGACGGATCTACAAGATTATTGAATAAAGAAATAATGAATATATCGTAGAGTTGTATACTTTTACACACAACATATTTTAGAGTTCCAAAAAAAAAAATTCTGCTTATATTGCGAATAATACAATATGCAGAAGACACAGTTTTTTAAAATAACTAGACAAAACAAGACTTGGAGTAATATAAATGGTAACATAGGAATCTAACTCCGACGATTAATGTTACAGATATACGTCATGTGTTTCCTCGCGCACGCGCGTGTGTTTGTGTGTGTGAGTGTGTGTGTGTACTTCGTAGCTTTATTTTATTATAATAGCAATATATATGTCGCTGGCAACTACCTTAATTAGCCACCCAATGAAATACCTAGTCACTTTACTTACCTAACTAAACTGTCAATATAAATACATTAATTTGCGTAAGAGTTACTCTGGCTGTTGTCTTTCAGGCAGCTACGCTAGTTTAAAGGGTGGCCTTTAGTAAAGTATCTAGGCTGTTAATCAAAAGTCTAATTTAACCAGTTGTCTGCGACATATATATTCCATTTTAATAACAAAACCCTTTGGTTTTATTTATTTTAACGCATATTAATTTCTCACATTATAAAATATTTTAATTACCCCCATTATTTTCTATAGTGTTTGCACAAGTTTGTACGCAAACACAGGTGCACTCTTTATTTTGTCACTCTCATTATCCGATGGGACGGCAAATCCGATACGAGAGGAAAGAGTTCAAGCGCAGGACCAACAGCTTTACGTACTTTCCGGAGAACCAGTGTGTATGTGTGAGAACACACATACAGACTGGTGGTAGATTTTTGACTATCAATAAGCAAGTGTAACACTCCTGTATTGAATAAAGATTTTTGACTTTGACACAACTGTCAGATTTTGGGCGGTTACTGAGAATTTTTCTACAGAAACACCCAATAACTTTTTATCGGCCTGAACTTGAGTTTGAACGCAGAGCCTCTACGGTCTACGACCTTATATCACTACAGCAACGAGGCAGTCAACATCATAATTATTAATTTTCTACAATTATAAAATTAAGTAATTACATTATTTATATAATGTCGAGTCTGAACTACGCGATATCCAAAATATTGATTTTAGTTCCTTTTCTTTATTTCCATAAACAACCATAGTAAATGCATTACCCTACTTACTGTAGTCGATAAAATATCCTTAACGTCAGTTTGACGGCGGTAATATTGAGGGCCCTCTATTGGGATCCTCTCTAACCTCTCCACGCTTTTCGACGTCGAGCGTATGAGGCGTAATTTGTGCTATCGATAAATTAATCGAGTGATAATATCGAGAATAAATAGATCGAGATGAGTGTGACATTAAACTGACATGGGTTTATCTGATTATACGTTCTAAAGAGAGTTATTGCCAAGGCCGGAAATATATGAATATTTGTGAACGAACGGAATTTTATTCAGGAATTTAGCACCTCGCTAATATTTCACGGATCATTGAAAAGTCTAACATTCCTTTTACAATGAAAAAAATATATACAATATTGCAATATTAATGTTGATTATATTAATAGTATCTATTTAAAAATAAATATGAATCTGGTTTTTATTCTTACGTCCGTACCATGACATCTTGCTTTATTGAACATGAACCCTTATTAGCCTTTATTACTAGGCCATAAGGTTTGGTGCCAGAACATCTGAGTAGGCCTGTTGGCTGCCACCCACTCATCATAATATATCGGTTTAGAGGCTGAGTGAGGCAGTGTAACTATACGCACAAGGCACATGATGTCTTCGTATCCAAGGTTGGTGGTGCATTGGTAATGTAAGGAAAGGTTAGAATTTCTTATGCCCATATGCGTAAGTGACCACTTTATCCATCCTATTTTATGTAATATTTAGCCTGATGAGAGTCGAAACTGGAAGATAAGGATCTGGTAGAATGAGGCAGATACATTTTAATATAGAATATATTGATATCAGTACTACAGAAAATAGTACAGTACAGAAAACTCTTATTGATATCAGTACAATTTGTATATCTCTGAAAATCTAGATTTGTTGTATTTAACTATGGAAGAGCCGATAATTGCAGGTCCAGACACAGACAAGCACCGCTGAATTTTCATGTGCTTAATTTATGTTTATACTTCATCGAGTGTTTGGCGGTAAAGGAAAACTTCGTGAGGAAACCTACCTCTATCTATTTTCAATTAAATTCCACCACATGTGTATCCATCAACTTTGGAGGAGCTTGATGTCCTAACCTTCTCCTCAAGAGGGAGAGGAGTAGGACAAAAAAAAATAGTATGTCAGGACATCAGACTATTATATTTCAAATGTTTATAATTAATTCTGTTACTTGACTACAGAGGGTTAGTAATCATTTTTAGGGACAATATTTACCATTTTACATCATTATCCCAGAATTGGTAAAGAATGTTCTATTGTAATGTAAAAAAACGACATTGAAAGTCAGTTAGAACATTAACTTTAACATGCAACTTTATAGCACGAATTGGAAACAAAACGATAGTCTCCAGGATAGTTTCGATTTAAAAATAAATAACGTATTATTATAAAATAAATACATTTCTGACAAAACAAATCCCGCTAAGTTTCATTTGCCGGTTTTTTTCAGATCTGATTGGATTTTTTCCGAACCCGTGGCAGAATTTTGACAGTCAATAAGTATTACACTTAATACTTCTATTTTGAAATAGTTATTTGAATTTCACAACTAATTACGCAAATAAGTAAGGTAACTTAATTTAAGTACAGAAGTAATTCTACTAATGATTTTATTGCACTGAAGTTCTAAGTAGTGTTTGGAAATTCTAACATTTAAATGTACAGATTAAAAAGTCGTTCTAACTATATCAAGTTTGTATTTGATCCCGAGGTAGGGTTCCGTAGATTTATTACAAACAATTATATATATATAGAAATATGCTATTTCTGTACACGTGTATTTCACTGAACTCTGATAAGAATGCCTGGAGCAATTTTTTCCTGTGTTTAGGTGGGTCTCTTGGTGGGTGGCTTATATTGGACCCAGTAGGTGACGCAGCGAAAGTATTCGGGCTTCTTCAAAAAAAACCTCACGACTTCACTTGTACGAAGTTGGATCCGGCAGCTAATATTTATAAAAGTAACAAAATTATAAAAACGTATCATATAAATTCGTCCTATGATATGAATCAAATAATTTATTAATAAACATTGATTTTTTTCTTACGAGATAGATTTTATTTTTCTGCCTCTTTTGAAATACGATAGTGAAGAACTTATCAAAGCTAATTCAAGCAACTGGATGTAACTAGAAAAAAATATTTGATAATCAACATGTATTCGAACTCAAGTTCAAATTTCTTCATTCGATATAAAAGTACTATACTCTATTATACCTTTTAGTACATTTTATGAATTATGTTTATATTATACAATAATATACAGTCAAACTAAAATCACCAGTTCAGAGAAGAGACAATAAGCTGATTCTGAGGCGAAACGTCGCAAGAAAATATTTACTATAGTGGCAAAAATACTATAATAAGTCATCAGAGAACAGGAAATGACAGTAATTATAATGTGTCCGGTTCTAGTTTGACTAAGGATCCTTAAAACGATGCCAGTTTTAAAGGCAACGGACCGTCGCCACTTAGTGAATAAGGGGTCTTTAGCACTACATTTTTGCTGTAAATGAGGATGTTGGAATAAGGTTTTAACGAAGCGTTTTACTTAAGCGATCGTCTTCACTTTTATACTTACAGGATAAGATTATAATGGTTGTTTACTTTTTCCTTTTACTTAACTTTAAAAATGCTTTGAACGAACGCAAAAAATATACACAATAATATATACTAAAAAATATCTTAAGACAAAGTAAAATTTTAACCAAAAGATATGATGGTACAAAACCATATTATTCAAATATGTTATTTTATGAACGCAGAAGTCGTCAAATTTCAACTGTTTCTGTTACGTTACTTCGACAATAGCCTCTTTCAATCGACGATTCAGTAAAGACAAATCAACAATTGATACTGAATTTACAAGATGTGCTTTTTATTCCGTTCGTGAGATTGAATATAATATTTTATTCATTATGAATTCGTGAAAAAATGGTGGTTGGTGAATGGCGGAGTTATTGCGAGAATAATGAAATTATAAATATAGATTTATTCTAATCAAAAACTGTTTACAGTGCATCTTTTTATTAAATAGGTAGGCAAACGGGCAAATTTGCCGGCTGATGGTAAGTGGTCACCACCACCCATAGACATTGGTGCTGTAAGAAATTTTAATCGTTCCTTACATCTCAAATCAAATCAAAATACTCTTTATTGTACACCAGTAAACATAAAGTTGAATCACATTTAAGAAAGATGCACAAGAGGCGGCCTTATCGCTAAACAGCGATCTCTTCCAGGCAACCTTAGGGTAGAGGAAAGAAACAGACATAGAAAGAGGTAGGGGTGCACACCGACCTGGGGAACTATGTTATTATGTCCTTTGTGACTGTCGTTACGTTAGCTCACTTACCCTTCAAAGTGGAACACAAAAATACTGAGTATTGAATGTCTGATAAGTGGGTGGTACCCAGACGGGTCGCCCACAGCCCTAACACCAAGTATTCTATTCGGTTCTATTCGGCTTGCTACTTTTTAATAACCCTGAAAATAATAATAAATGAAAATTAATATGTGTATTATACAACATTGATGTAGACAGTTCTCATTGTGGTAGGGATTTGTACAAACTTTTCTGAATATATAATTATATACTATGAATTAAAATATATTTTGTAAGACATATCATATGTTTTAATGATTATTGCTGAGTATTTAATGTGTACGGAATTGCTTTTTTTTGTAGATTGTGGTAAATGAGCGAGAGGATCACCTGATGGGAAGTGACTACTACCACCAATGGACATCTACAACATCAGGGGGCTTGCAGGTACGTTGTCGACTTTTAAGGAATATCTAGGCTCTTTTCTTGAAGTTGAAACTATGGGAAGATATTATCTCAAGAGTTTAAGAAAATATAATACGTGTTATTTAAAAAAAAAAAAAAAGTGAAGCTAATTTGATAGATAACCCAAAATTTGTCGGAAATGTATATGTTATGTATGTATATGTCACCGTAAAATTGTAAATACCGTCAGATTATAATCTATCTCGCGAGATTGTGAACTGTCGAAAGATTGTGATCGGTGACTTAACTCAAAATAAAACGTTATGATGGGACATCGTGTCTATTTAACAGATATTCTCTATTCTTCCCACCCTTTCACAGAGAAGCATGGGAAAAGAGGATTGCAGCTTAAATTTTGGTGATCATGATAAATTGAATCTTCGGATTACCCCTCGCTATTAGTATTCACTAGTTTATGTTTTGGGTAAGACCTTTATTATATAGCCAAATCAAAAATATACTTTATTCGAGTAGAATCCTATTAGAACTCTTGAGTTGTAACGGAGGCAGATTAAAATACAAACGTAGGGTTTTTTATCTCGTTCGAGTATAAATCCCGCTAACGAATGGAAACAAAGGCTAGATTATAATTTTCATCCAAGATCGTGAACTACTATTACCTGAGTATTATAAGTGATTTACTTTTTTATTACACACTTAGATTAAGCTCTATCACCAAGAGAGAGTTGGTCATATGGATAGTTACCACCCTCTAACCACATACTCTACCATGAAACAGTATTACTTAGTGCGGTTGTGTTGTGCTTTGAAGGATGAATGAGCGAGTGTTATTACAGTAATAAACGTCTCAGTTCTCAAGGTTGGTGGCACATTGGTGATGTAAGGAACGGTTAATATTTCATTGAGTGCTGATGTCTATGGGCGGTGTGGGTACCATCAAATGACCCATTCGCCAGTCTGCCTGTTAACTATAAATACTTTAAAAAAAAAAAGAAATATTGTAGGCAGATCAAATCACATCAAAAATTTTATTTGATTAAGGATAACAGCAGATTATAATCTTGTTACGACTGCGCTTTTAATAAAGTAAATTGGAAAATTAAAAAAAATATATATATTATATACTTTTACAAAATCCATGAAATTTGGAAAAAAAAATAAACATGAAAAAATAATCCTTTTCCTCGAACCCATTGTTCGTAACAACCTCAGATTATAAAACAAAAGGCAGATGAGTGCACGGAACATTATAGTGGTAACAAAGGCGTCTTTTTGTTAAAACATCAATAATTCATAATTATTAAAATGAAAGACAGCACTTTTGATGTATTCGTATTATGACTTGTACTATAATTAATAACAAAGGGAATACGAATATTTGTATCCGTTTTATCTTGATATCTTCCGGATGAAGCTTTATCGCAAAACGTTCGAGTATTTAATTACCGATAACCTTTAGGAAACGAAGGATTCAATATCAATGTAGCTACGTTCTTAAGATTTATTATTTTATACGAACATTATTTACTAATATATACAGGATTATTGGTAATTCGACGTATTCCCGTTAGGATGTGATACAAAATATCATATACCACCAAGACAGATGTACTGCACATTTTCCTAATTGGAGTAGAGTAGAACCCGTTCCGTGGCCTGGTAGGAGTTCGGATTAAAAGCCGGTTGATTTCTTTGTCTGGGGTCACATGAAATCCCTAGTTTAAGCCTTCTCGCCTATATCTTCCGCGGAAGACCCCAAAATAAGAATAAAAAAAGCGCTTCAAATATGATGCGGAATAATTTGACTAATTCGGTAGTTGAGTTCTAAATTTGTATTTTAGTGTTATTTACATTGGGCTTTGTTTTTAATTAATTTTCTGTGAATTTTAAAGAGCGAACTTTAGTCCGATTTCGTTTATGTTCGAATATGAATTTCCACTACCGTCCTTAGTGGTCATTTTATTTCGGTTGTTTTGAAATAAGATCCTAGTTGTTATACATTTTTGGAAAGCTGATAAAACGGTTATGTTTTTAGTATAATCTGCAGGATAAGTTACATAACGATTTTTTTTTGTTTTTAAGACATTTTTGTGGAAAAATATTCAAAAAAAAATTGAAATAATACTATTCTATACTAATAATAACTTTTTCCGTCTTGTATTTTTAAATTTGGACCGTTAATTATTGTTTTAGTATTGAAAAATAACCAGTGTTATTAGTTTTTATAAATCAGAAGAAAATAATAGATTTTAATTGATACTAAAATTATTGCAAAGAATCATCCCTATCACCTCCTAACAGGAATAAGTCGAATTACCAATAACCCTGTATATATATTTAAAATCTACTTCTACTTTTTACAGCGAATTATATTGTTAAGATAAGAAGTCAAGGTCGAGCGCACATTCTCTAATTCCTTAGTGATAAACTTTATAATTTGTACCCATTGTAATAAATTAACTTTCTATGACTGTTAACTTCTTGATAGGGTATCGTGCAAGCCCATCTGGGTAGGTACCACTAACTCATCAGTTAATCTACCGTCAAAGAGCAATGGTAAGTATTGTTATGTTTCAGTTTGAAGGGTGATTGAGCCAGATTCTTCACATGGTTGGAATGGTTAATATTCCGTACAGCACCAATGTCAATGGCGCTGGTGACCACTTACCAATATGAACCATTTGCCGTTTATAATATTGGTATAGATTAGACCATAGTAATATTATTCACAATGACGTATTTGTAATGCTATATTTCCCCAACCCTTACATCACCAATGCCTCACCCACCCTGGGAACTATGGTATATCTCTTGTGATTATTGTGGAACTGACCCACCCTTCAAACTATAACACAACAACACTAATTACTGCTCTGTTATGGTTTGAAGATGTATGCATACTTACCCAGACAGGCTTGCATAAATCTCTGGACAGGAGTAATTATTTGAAAGAAATTGTTGTTCAATATGATCATACATTAAGAACAACCATCATAAATAATAAACTTGCGATAGATTCCACTTTGTAAATATTAGTGATTATTTTGTAAATAGGTAATCCTTTTAAAGCAAAAGGCCATACATTCAATGCTAACTACTTGAACTAAATCATAGTATTGTTCGGCAAACAAAAAGTTTGTGATATTTTTGTTTACTATGCAGCAAATGGTTATTGAATAACCTTTTATGTGAAAATAATAGCTGAATGGGACACTCGTATATTTTTTTTCTGGCTTTTTGCCAACTTTCACAAAGAAAAAATCTTCGTTTATTGTAATACCTTTGTTATACAACAAAGAAAACCAGTTCTGACTTCAAAAATTTTACTGATAGTTATCTTGTTTATATATTTCAAAAGCATTTAAAATAAGTGTGGATACAGACTCAGTGTTCTAAATTATATGTAGGTGTCTGACGGCCAACTTACGCACCTCAGTCGCTCATTGGTCAAATCATACGCACGCTCGGTCGGCTGCTACACACTTCCGCCCCTTTTCTCGAAAATACACGGATCGCAGGAAAGAGAGGGTAAAAAGACATTATACGTCAAAAAAATTACGAAACTTGCAATTTCATTGTCGTATGTTTGAGTAAAATTTTTAATAATGATTAAGGTCGAATAACGGCTATTACACGGACACTTGTTCTTTTAAATTACTTATATCGTGATAGTAAGAACACGACGAACGACGTCTAAATATATCTGCAATGCTTCACGATCAGGATTTACGAGTTCTTTGGTATAAATATATTACATATGCTGTGGGTTGTGGTCTTGTGTGGTTCAAGTGAATTGTTCATTCAAATTGAATTACGTATACTAAATTTAATTAATCATCGTAATGACATAAAATAATATGCATTCAATAAAACTTATACTAATATTACAAATGCGAAAGTAACTCTGTCTGTCTGTTACACTTTAATGGTTAAACCACATAACAGATTATGATGAAATTTGGTACGAGCAAGCTTGAACAGATGGACATAGGCCACTTTTTTCACCCTTTGAGGGGGTAATGTTGGGGGCTATGTACAAGTTCTTTGAACATTGTCGTCAGAAACTGAATTCCATATGTGCTAAGCTGCGAATTCGAAGTATGTAAATAAAATTGAATTGCCTGCCTGTGTATTTAAAATAACTTCTAACTATTTGTAAATTTGGTTATTTGGAAGTTGTCGAAACAAAAAAAAAAACATTGTTTCTATTTTTGGCTATTATTCAAATGGATAATCTTAGGTTGAGATCAACTCTAAGAACAGAGGACGGTCTTTAAAAATATATTTAACTATTATCTATACATGTAATAAAATTGTAACTGATCAAAATCTGTACATAGAATATTTGGGGGTATTTATTAATGCAATAGATCACATTAATATGATTTTTAGAATTTTTGTCTGTTCATCTATTCGTTTGTTACCGCCAATCTCGGAATCGGCTTAACCGATTTGACAGCGAGTCCAGTGCACACGGCTAGCTTTATGTGGCTCTGTCGCGTGTTCGCAACTGCAAAAAATGCTATGATCCCCGACGGCACTACGTGTAATATCGTGTAATATACATTATGCAGTTAGACAAATAGTTATTGGGAACTACAATGCCACGACAGACTCAAAGATACATAGATATGTCAACCATATAATACTGACACTTCTGAGGATTAAAATAACGCGAACGAAGTCGCGGGCACCAGCTAGTAATAAATAAAGTTAATATATTACTATTTTACTCACTGCATACTACGTAAAACAAATACGCGGGTAAAATCGTGGAGTACTAATACTAGTACAATACTAGTTATACAACAATAATCCCAAAAGACCCTCGATCAAAACGAAAAATTTACGAAAATTACAACAAACTTATAGTTTTCAAACAACTTAATAATAATTGCTATTGAAATTTTAGCTTTATTTTATTAAAGACCGTGTAGAAATTTACTTAAATATTAAATTTCAGTGCAAAATCTTTCATTTATATGTGTAAGACGTTAGAAGGAAACGTTTATAGAAAATCGCTTTAATAACCACGAAAGAAAGTCTACAAAACCATATGTTTTTCGCCTTCCATAACTGAAAAGCGCTGCTAATTTGGCTCGCTTTCAGTTTTGCGGCTTGGCAACCACTGGAGGCTGTGTATGACTTTGAATATAGGACGCGGAATGCACACAAATTTAAATATAGTTAAAAGTTTATTTCTTACTTCGGTACATACCATCTAGCAGTAGTAAGAACCCGTATTGTCCAACTGTTAGGCAAAGGAGGAAACGAGATCAGCCAAATTTGAACCAGTCTTGTACATCATTTTGGCATCTTTTGTTTAATGATTGAATATGAATATGGCAAGAATTTATTTCAAAAGAAAAAAATAATGGTTTCATCGCTTCAGTAGGTAAATGGTTTTACCGTTTCAGTAGGTCACTTAATAATATTAAGCATCGTTGCCTGCTTCACTGGTCTAGTAGCTGGCTTATACAACCGGAAATCCCGAGATCATGGATTCAAGCTTTGGATTAATAAACATATTAGGTTTTTCTGCCAACGAATTCTGAGCCCCTTCTGGAGTTTCGTAGCTATCAGTGTTTATAGTGTACCTAATGAAGCATTGGAAGATGTTTTGCACCCGAACTCTTTTTCGTCGGCTTTTGACAATGCAGGAAGAAAGAGAAGCAAGTGCTTTCTCTTTTTGCGCACACGGCTAGTGCACTACATGTCCCGTACAACTGGCTAGTCTCTAAATAGTTTAGCAAGGACATCATCAATGTACTTATATTTCAAAAAGGAGACTGTTAAATAGATACATATACATTCTGATTATAAAATTTTTCTATTTAAAATAATGTAGTATACAATTTTTTCTTCGAAAGAAAAATGTAACGTAATTTCCGCCATTTCATATAACTTGGCAATCCTCGTTTTAATTCAAAGTGCACCGTGAAAGGCACTTGCTTTGATAAAATATAACATCTCTTTACTTGGTTCCTGTCGTTATCAGTGAAGTCAGGTGTGGAAGCTTAACAAACATAACTATTCTAAGGATTGAGTTGTACTGACGTAAAACGTAACGTAACGTTAAAAGCGATACCTTACTATGAAACTTGATTATTTGACTTTAAGATAAGCTGTGTAAGTAATTTCAAATAAAAAACAGAACAAGGTTATTAAAAGTAACAAACTAAATTATTTAGCCGCTATTGAAAAAACCGAATTGTTTTAATGACGTAAATACACTTGTTCGTCTCCAATTCCTACTCCGTTGAAGCTGTCCGATTGTGGAACAAAGTACCCGAACATATTAGAAAAGCTACCTCTAAATTTACTTTTAAAGCTCGTCTACGTGAGCACATTGTCAGAAAGCCCCTATGAGTAGCTCTCATGACTTCTATTATGCACTATTATTATTATTATGTTATATTATTTATATGTTTTTACTACAGATAGTATAGATCAATATTTATTTTGTATATACTGTATGGGTATGTATTACTAGGTCCTAGGATACTATATAGGTTGACTGGAAGAGAATGCCTTCAGGCATTAAGTCCGCCTTTTGTCCAATTTACTTTGTGGTGGTCAATAAAGTATTTAAATAAAAAAATCGTCTCTTATGCCAAATTATACCTTTATACTATATGCAGATAAAATTAAAGTATAGTTATATAATTTTCGCCCAGAAGAACGGAATTGCGTTTCAACGAAAAAATGCTGCTAGCATTCTTGTCCACGTGGTCATCACTTGTACAGGAAATATTATATGACGTTTATGAGTACATAATCAAGGCCTTCATGTGAATATGATATGATTATATTCGTAATTTGTTTCTCTGATGTTATAGGAAATACTTTTACTTTTATATTCTATTGTATTCGGGAATATAGAGTGTAATATTTTTATTACAACTACGGCTTGTGATTGGTAAAAAAGATAAGAATGATAACAGATTACCATCAGGTGGCTCACTTGCACGTCCAATTTTCTTTTAATTAAAAATGCATCAACTATTAAATATTTTAACAAAACAAACGTCGTAAGCTAAAATCACTACAGCAAATCATACTTTAAAAAAAATATAAAATCGGTTTCACACATAAAATTGAATCGCTAAAATTAAAAGCATAAGATTTATTTTATGTGTACAATGAAACTGAAACCTAAAATCTCACAGTAGAGGAATGCCTCGGTGGCCTGAATTTTGTTGTTAGAGAAACTGGGTCCGACGGAGTAAATAATTTATCTGTTGATACGCTCATTACTCAAGTCGGTGCGAAATAATTGCAGCAAAGCTAGAGTAGGAGAGTTGGATAATAATAACTCATTAGTGTTTAAATGTAACTCAAGCTACACGTATCTTTTCTCACTATACACAATGCTATTTTAAATATACATATTGTATGTTATTTAATAAACAACCAAGATATTTTCATTTTCCACATACAAAGATTGTTCAGTAATATATTCTGAATATATATGTTTAGTAGATTTAATACGCAACGCTCGCGGTCTCATATCTCCGATTTGCTGACTCTGAAGTCTTTTAAGAGCATATCGAATTTTTCATACATAAGTTGTTAATTAAGTGGAAAAGGAAAGTACTTCGTGGTAGGGATTTGTGTACACTCGCCTTTATAAGTAACATCCGCTTATCATATGATGATGATGTTGTATTGACTGATATCGGTCACGGCGGTCAATCTCAAGGGTGACCTGCCGACTATGAAGGACATATTTTAGTGCGCAAGTATGTGCGCAAATACAGGAGCACTTTTTCTCGTACTCTCATAATTCTATGGGACGGCAAATCAGAAACGGAAAGAGTTCAGACAAAACACAAACGGCTTTACGTGTTCTCCGAGGCACGGGAGACACTCCAACTTTCAAAGTCCAGGCTGTTACAGTATATATATATATATATATATATACTGAGATTATAATATATATATAATATAGATAACTACAGGCACAAGGGACAATAACACTTTAGTCCCAAAGTTGGTGGCGCATTGATGATGTAAGGGATTTTAAGCCTTTCTTGCAGTGTCAATGGGCTTATGGTATACCAGGGTGGCCAATATATCAGTCGGCTGCCCAATCAAATAATAAAAAAAAAAACTGACTAATTTCGTATTTGATAACTTACCAATATTCTTTTTTACTTAAACGCCATAATGTTGAAATTAAAAAAAAACTAATACAGTTGTAACCCTTGCTACGAGTATTTAATATAAGCAAAAGCATCTACATATTTACTTTTTTTCTGTTTAAATCGTACCCGTCTTTAATAAGTTTCTCTCTTCAGAACCATTACTTTTATATTAAAATAACACAATTTTCTCAAGTAGCTTGAGACGAAAACACCCTTAATAATACTATGGCTCTATTTAAATTTAATAACTTGATATATACTACAGAATAAGCAGCGATCCAATCTCTTTAACGTCGTATTCTTAATAACGAGATCAGAATAAACAAAAGTAGGGCAAAAATATAATCCACCTGAGAATTATGATCTTTTTATCTTTGTGATCTAATAAAATGATGCCTTAGTGGACCACAGTAAAGGTTTTATCGTCAATAAGACCTCAATTTCTTTGATTGTCGGTTTACGATACTGAGATTGTCTTTTCATTTATTTATAAAGTTGACGGATATTATTACTATTCGTCATAAATTTTCATTCTTTTAAAGTAATTGAAATTTAATTTCTTACTGAATAAAAGGTAAGTTATAAAGTTAACTTGTTGACTATGATTGTTTTGTCGTTGTAAAAAACAATCTATCTTTTTTATATATAATAAAAATTTATAATTGCCACATCTGTACGTGAAATGTTATCCGATAAGATTAATTGTTGTGGGCTTCGTATCGACACAGACCATATGTGGCTTTATTTGGTCTGTATACACACATACAGACAAAACGATATTTTGGAAATCAAAGTTACTCTGCGTTTAAGTATTTCTTTCCTCTCGTATGTTTTATGAACGTTTCATTATATTTTACGCGAATAGCAAATGCGCACCTGATAATGGGTGGTTACTATACACAGCATGTTTTTGTTTTTTTAAATATACTATATGCTATCAATCTTGGGAACTGAGATTTTATATCCTCTGTGCCTATAGTTATACAGGAACACTTACTTTTTTAAATTAGAACACAATAATTCTAAACAATCCTTTTTGGTGGTAGAAAATTTGATGGTACCTAACCAGACGCACTTACTCAAAACAATACAACCAAGTATAGAGTTATAACTATAAATAGTTTTATTTCAAAACATGTCATATAATGTGTGTATCATTTACTATAAAAACATTTATTTAAAAAATAGAAATTTCACGTTAAAAAAAGATTAGTTTTGATTTTTACTGCGACCCAAAAGCTTAACATTCACAGATTAAAAAAGGAATTTGAAAAGAGTATCTCCAACAAAAAGGTTAAAAGCAGTCGTGGCTTGTATTTTAAATCTGAGTTTAAACACCAGCCTGTATTAACAATCACAAAAATGCTTTTCTCTAGTGACACCGTAGCGCTGCATTATACAACTTTTTATGAACACGATTGGATTAATCTTGATTTCAGTTTTTATACTTACATAAAATAAAATTTTTATACTATGTTAAAATAAAATGTACTATCTATAGAATGCCTCGCTCAAAAGCCAATACGACTTAGTCTAGAAAACGGAAATTGATAAAAGTAATATTTTCCAAGACTTTAGTTTTAAACATTTTGTTTATAAATTTGAAAAAGAAGTTGTTAATTTTATAATAACTCAATAGTATGATTTTTTTGGTTAGGTAGACCCGCGAAAGGATCACCTGATCGTAAGTGGTCATCACCGCCCACAGATCTTGGTACTGTAAGAAATATTAACCATTCGTTACATTGCCAATGCGTTACCAACCTTGGGAACTACAAAGCCAGTGTAACTACAGAGTTACATTGGCTCACTCATTCTTTAAATTGGAACATAATAATACTAAGTATTGCTGTTTGGCGGTAAAATATCTGATAAGCGGGTGGTGTTTACCCAGAAAGACTTGCAGTAAATATCAAGTACTGCATTATTGCATATGATGTATTAAGATCACACCAGGTTTAAATCTTGATGATCAATAAATATAAGTAATCTAAAAAAAATATATTATTATGTAGCTATTTTTTATGGGATACGGATTAAGTACAGTACAGCAACAACATCATACGGTATGTTATGGTACCATACATCAGGGCAATTTATAGAAACAAAGAAATTAAAAAAAAAAACGTTGTATGACTTAGAGTGATAATAAGATATTGAAATTAAATATAAAACTCGTAATTTTAAGCACATTCAAACCTTTATTGGCCATTTATATACCGTTTTCCAATATAAATGAAACTTTCATGAGAGCTTTAATGTTTTCGGGACCGCTTAGGATTGAGATTAACTTTGTAAAGACGGCTCAAATTCCGAAACACTTTTAAGATTTGAAGGAATAGAACAGACGGAATTAGGTCATAAGAAAGATAACTTAAAATGATTACCTAAAATAGATATGAATAATCTACCACGAATTCTACTACCAAACATCAATACTGTGTTCCGGTTTGAAGGATGGGTAACAACTGAATCTGGAACTGAATGGAAAACATCTGAGTTCCCAAGTTGGTGTAGCATTGATTTTGTAAAGGACGCTAAAAAAAATACACTCAAAAATTACGGTGGTAGCCTCCTACGATCGGGTGGTCCAGTTGCCAGTCCAATGAGTCAACCATCGTTGTCATCCATAAATAATGCACGCATATAATAAAATAGTATCAATTGTAATATTTAAATAGATAGAACAATGGTTGTTTTGTGTATAGAAGCTGAGAGGGGCGATTCAATAACACTCTGCCTGAAGTCGGAGATCTTATGAAAACGATGGAAATATGCAATCTTTACTTAAAGGCGATTAAACCCTTCGTTTATACATCTGTAATCTACAACAAATGCGGTCAGGCTGAGACTTTTTGAAACTAATACGACTGCTATTATTTAGAGTATAACTAAGAAATGTACAAATTATTTAAAAAGAGCTACATATGTATGTATGTAGATAACGCAAATAAAATATTATTAACAAAATTAATTACATTTAAAAATAAATAACAAAGAAATAAATAAAATTCCGTTTATTCAGCCAAAACAAAAGAAAGACGCTGGACGGGGCGCTATTTCAGCTAAATGATCCAATCGACTGAAACCCTAGTTTTCTGGTGAGATCACGAGTCGATTGGAGGCGCGTTTTGCATCTCTTTACATGTATTTATATATACATATGTAAACTAAAATTTGTATTCGTGTCAGTTTCAGTTTCTCTAAAACATATTGAATAAAGTATATAAAGATTTTTCTAAACGGGTTGAAATAAATATTGATATTATTTTGTATTGCTAACGGTACTCACAGGCATCGGTGACGTAACACACGCTCCAATGCAAAGGTCCTAAACGTAACAATATTTACGAATAAAACATTATAATACGAAAACAAAACAAGGCAAGAAAAGTAATATTAATGTTTCTTAACAAACAGTGTATTTGAATAAGTTTTCACACAAAACGCAAATCCATTGTGTAAATCACTAAAGTCAAAGTGAATACGTTCAGCTGGCATTAGCACGTTTATGATTTATGGACTGCTAATACGCAGCGCAAATGCGATTTGCATTTCTGCACGCAAAATAGCGTTAATGATGGATATATTCACATGTTTGATGGACATTTTGCGCAAAACATAACGTATTACTACGCAAGTTACTACTACCAGGCTGATAAATTGAGATATTAAAAAAATGGTCAGCTTCAGAATTATGAAAAACGGCAACAAATGGAAAAAAAGAATTCTAATCTTAAAATGGGGTATAAATTCTGCCACTACATACGCGTTGTCTGCGCTTACAGTTGAAAAAGGGGACGAAGAAAGCAGACCCTGTAGAGTTAACAATGTAATTCAGAGGCACAATTACCATACATCGTGAGTTATTTTATTATGCACACTCCCAGTAAAGGTTTTTAACTTCAGGGATGTATTGAAAATATCTCAACGGGCTAACGACGTAAAGTCACAGGTACGATCCATATATATCCCTCTGAGCTATTGTCGTCTTTTCTCGACACAAACTCTAATTTAGTTTTATTAGCATGTAAAAAGAGTAGGTAATATCAACCTTCGAAGTAATATTGGTAATATTCTGACCTGAACATTTTAAAGTTTTTCTAAATAAGTTAATACTAGCCCGCGAATGTCCCAGTTCTAGGGAAAGGAATCTTACCCTCTTTATTCCAAGGTATGGAGCCACTACACTGCTCCAATGGTCCGAATTAGTAGACCTTTTTTCCGACAATCTCACGATTTTTTACTTTAACTCAAGCGCAACGTTCAACTTGTTTTTGATTAAATTTTCATATTCTGCCACTGGTCCACCGTGGTTCAATAACTACCACTTCAAATATTTACTAATATCGCGAATAATATCGTCATCTTATTTTGCTAATTATTCCTAGTGCATTTGCTGGTAATATATGACTTGAACGCTCTTCTGTATACTGTAACAAGTCTCTAATAACAAGTCGGTATTCACTTTGACTAGGACCTAGGAAATTGAATTCGAGATGAAACCATAACAGAAATGTATGTGCTGGTAAAATAACAAATGACGCCATGATGCCGGCTTGTTAGGTTAGTAGCGATCTTTTAACAGTTTTAGGTATTCATTTATATTTTAATCACCCACTATTTTATATATTCATGCATAGTCTAACACTAAAATTAAACCGCGTGAAAAACATACCACACGTGACAAAATAGAAACACTATTTAGTTCAATTACTAATTATAAAACTTATTCTATGATAATTATCTTAGATTATATAAGAAAGTACATACCTGCATATAAATATTGTACAAAGGGGTTTAATAGTTTCAACGTTAGTTAACCGATATTAATTTTAATTTCAGTATTTCTCCTTATGCACAATATTTATCCTGTTTTTATTATTATTCCTGTCTGATTGAATAAATAAATTAAAAAAATATATATTTAGACTACGGACGATTCTCGAGAGAGACTATCTTATTGTGTGGATAATATTATTAAAGTGAACAGTTGTGTGCACTCTCAATTCCCTCACTCTTACAATCTGATGGGATGACAAGAATTCTGTCGAAATAAATGTAAAATAATATTAAAATGAAAGGATTAAAAACTGTTTTATTCTTTAGTTATAAAGTAATAAAATTTGTTTTCTAATATTCCTGTAAATACGTCCAAAGGACGTAATACGTCACCTGGTGACACCCGTGTATAATTTAAAAAGACCGGAATTAATGAGATTTGTCAGTTAAAATTTAAAACAACGTAATTAACGCTTTTCCTTCTATTTTAAACGTCACCTTTAATAAATTTGTAAAATTGGTACTTTTCCAGATGTATTGGAATTAAGTATATTAATTCCTTTATAATAGTTCGATAATAAAAGTGTTTCCAATATCTCCAAATATTTGAAAAAATCATACTTAATCAATTATTAGTATATTTAAACGCGGAAAGGCTAAACATTCTCAGCACCTCAAATTCATCAAAGACCGTTCGACTGATGAATCTTTTTTGATGCTTGGGAAAAGTCACAAATGCTATTTATTGTATCTTAAATAAATTGTCTTATTAAAGCCCCTTTATTAAAAAGGCATTTTAATTCGGGGGTTTAATCCTAGGGGGTCCTATCTTATTAATCTTAATGAAAGAGTTTTGAAGGTTGTTATTAAGAGGGTAAAATCAGTAGGACCTCTAGTACAAATGGGTGTACTAGAAGGTGTACTGTAAGGGTTCAATATTGGGACTTCTGTTGTTTTTAATTCACGAACACGATTTACCTTATTTTGTTAATAATAATTGCGACACTGTACTGTTTGCAGATGGTACATCTCTTTATTATTAAACTGGTAGGATGGTAAAAATCCAAAATGCAGTGAGCTGTGCTATGTCACAGGTTCCAGGTTGGTTTGATATGAATAATACAGACCTAAACACAAAAAAGACTCATTTTATTTGTTAATTTTTTCTGCCAAATGTTTAGTTATTTCTTCTGTGGTAATCTTGAATAATGAAAGGCTCAAGTTTGTTTAATCGACAGTCTTTCTTGGTATTACTCTTGACTCCAGCTTTAGTAGGGTATTTATTCGTCTGCCCTGCAGGGAAGCGAAATAGTGCAATTTATGCGATAAGACATAATACTACTAGGATGGTTTATTTTTGTAATTTTCATAGTCTTGTATCATAATATGGAATGTTGTTACGGAGTAACGTTGCAGATATTGAAATTTTATCAACAGATAAGAGCCGTGTGAACTATTTATAACCTTAGTTCTAGTAGTTCTAATACAAGAAATAAAAACAAACATATCACCCTGGCTTCCGCATAGGTACATACGTTACAGAAAACGTTTCAGGCAATATAAAAAGCATATTATATATTGAAATATTTTATTAAAACAATAAATTAAATCCAATGAATTTTAATTATATTTTTATATAGTTATCTAAAATACTTTTTAGACAAAGGCTTTTTACATGCGGCCCATAAGCCATTCTGCTATTGATTAAATAAATAAAATTGCTTTATTGTAAAGCTTACTTCAATAAAATATTATTTTGATTAAATTATGGTTATTATTATTTACGAATCATTTACCAAAACCCTGTTTGTATTTATTTTATTAAGCCAATGAATATTCAATCAATAGAGTTTTTGTTTTAATTATTTATTATTTAACATCTACAGGCTTATTGACCCTGCTTTTGTTGGCTGAATAATACTGAATTAGATTATTTTTTATTTGCTCCCTTTGAAAATTTCGTATTATCGTAAATCCAAGGCCGCGTTGGTCAAGTGCTCTGGGAACTAGCTTTTAAAGACTAAGAAAAGTTTTAGTTACTGAGTTTTTGTGGCGTGAAATTCCCAGTGGTAGCCCGAGCTATATAGTTACGCTCTCATTTCACGGAAAACTCAAAAAAGCCTTTGGTGATCTGATAATAGCCTGATCCCTCTCCAGTCGTGTCGGGTTGCATTTTTATATCAGATTATGATAGAAAATGAATAGACATTGTCCCTATTTTTATGCAGTCATACAAATATAGATCAAATTCGCAAAAATAAAAGACAGAACGAAATACAGGAAATTAAGCCATAGAAAATATCTTTCATTATTTCTAAATAGACTGTTAAAGCTGAGAATGCGTCGAAAAAATAAAGGCCAACTGTTAGCCACTAAGTTCACACACACTGGTATCCATAGTGTATGATGTTTGGCATGTGTAAGAAAATAAAGTTGATTCGCTTGTTTTAATCTGTCGTAGAAATAATCTAAGAAAATTCTATGTTTTTTAGGAAGTAACTTTCTATATGTTGGCTATATCTACTGAGTATTTGATTAAATATAATAATTATATATCTACTCAGTATATCTATCTATAGCCGACGTACCCAAAATGCACATAAAAATACATACGAGTACATAGGACAATTCAAAATATTTTTTTTTCCTAAAAGAGTGTTTTTTTTTCAATATTTGAATTTCTACAAAAATGTCCGTACCGTTGGAGTATCTTTAATTTGTATAAATATACTGTTTTAAGGTATTTTTTATAATCAACATTTACTACCGGTTTTGTGCTGACGAGAACCAGCAGGGAACACAATATACACACAATTAATTATAATTATTGGTTTAGTTTATTTTAAAACAGATTAAGCCATTAATAATATATCTATTTTTAATATTAATGCCTGTATTTCAAAGTATTTTGTTCAATTAATCCTCTTAACTTCAACGTTATGATGATCAATTCTAAAATCTATTTAATTAAATATGCTTATTAATATAATTTTCGATTCGATTGGCTTTAATTTATAATGATTCTAGTAAAATGTTTCGGCTTCCCATGGGAAAACTTAGGCTAACTTAGGACTGTAAACACCTACGTAGACGGTTGATAGGCCTAAATATAGGCCAGAAAACTTATGTCTTTGTGTCTTTCCGGCATTTATTATCTAAATGTAAAATAAATATCTTCTAATACTGTAAGTTTATAAGCCCGTACATCGAAGAAAGTAACAGAAAGTGGTTTTGAAACATATAATATTAATCAACTTTGCTTATAGTAAAACTACTAAAAGAAATGGGGCTACTTTCTGCCGACAAAGTTTTACAAGATTAGAGATCAATTAAAATTTGTACAGTTATGATAATTTTAAAATGAACATTGTAGCTTGAAATCAAATCATAAAGCACACTAAAATCATGCACGACACGTATTTTGAGATTTGAATAACTAAAGATTATTTGTTGACATTTTTTATGGCATAGGCGGCAAACGAGCAGTAGACTCACCTGATGGATAATGACTACCATCTCTCATGGACATCTGCAACATCCAAACGCTTTGCATTATCAGGCTTTAAGAAAAGAGTAGGCTTCTTTCTTGAAGCCGTATCAGTTCTGGTTATAGGCAAAAATGCCTTAAAATCGTGATGTTTTGGATTAGTGGATATCGCAGTTGTGTGGACGAAATTAGAAAATCTGACGCGATGGCCGAAGGTTAAATACGGCGGCCGAGATTATTTCACACAATTCCTCGGAATATTTCTCTTGGAAAATGGAAAAAATGCCATCCCTAAAACGTCATAATGCGCCACCAACAGTAGACCACCAAGTTTGTAACACTGACTCAATCATCTATGAAACTGAAATGAAATAAAACAATGGATTCTTAGTAAGCGTTAGATAATATATATCCAGGTGCGTACATATACCATCAGTTTTAAAATACGACTTGACAAGGCCACTACTATTAGTCTAGTAGTCTAGTATAAATCAATGTACAAAAGGTACGCCACAATAGGACATACAGAAGGAAAAACATCCAAGTTTTTTTGGGCATCATAATAATTAGTTTAAGTATTCACGTTTTATAAAAAGAAAGGTACCTTTCTGTAGTTAATAGTAATTCTGGCATAGTCAAGCTTACATTATCTTATCTCTAAATAGACATGATTCTCAAAACCTTTCAATAATTATAATTTTTTGTGTTTATAGTGTAAAAATAACATTTTTATTATTTTTTAAGTGAATAAACTTTTGTAAATCCCATGTAAGGCTCGAATAGCATATTGTTTAGATGTTCTTGAATAAATATTTCAAGATTGGATTCTACTTTATTGCTACGCATCGACTTCACAGAGCATATTACGATTTTCCATGTCGCAGTGCGACAGTTTTTAATATTTGCTGCAGTAACATCGTAAAATAAACGTTTTAAAAGTTTTTTTTTTACTACAGTTCTACTAATAGTAAAAATACTCCGGAGATTGACAAAGAAAGTTTCGTGTTAAAAAGTATATGTTATAATCTTATATCACCACGCTGATCCAGTTAGGGTTTATTCACACTCGTTTCATCCTATACAATTTGAGTGCCTACATGTAGGGCCTACACGCGTACATGCTTTTATGAGATTTCTCTCCAGTCGTGGTTGAGCATGAGATCAATTATAAAAATAACTTTCAATAAAAATGTCAGTGGTGCTTTCTCGTTATCTTCTCTTCTCTCTTCTTATCTTCTAATGATAGTTTTTTTAATCACGATTTAGTTATTTTTCACACGGGAAACAATTCGTATTGTTAGTTTTTCCGTCAATCATAAACATAAAGACAGGTATTTGTTATTTCTAGTACTTATAGAAAAATACAATTGTCTTAAATTCCGAATTAATTACTTTTTGGGTCAATTTATAATAAAAATGCGCGTCAAGACTTCCGTGATGTTCATAGGCATAAAAAAATACTAGCGGGTCTCCCGTGAATGTTCGCGTTTATTCAAAATATTTTTTAGGAATTTCGGAACCTGTCATTTCATTGTAAACAGCAAAGTCACTCGTCTACATTTGGCGCCAAAATGACGAGTCCTTATTTAAATGAAATTTTTAATGTCAAATAGTATACATTAGTTCAATTAGAATTGGAGTTTGTCGATAACAATTTACTTTAATTTTGTTTACGTTTTTCTTATACAGCCGTAGTATCGCTCTCTAACCAGCCAGTAACTTTACTCTTCAAAATGAAACCATAACCGGATTTGTATGTGCAGCCGTCCCATAATCACTGGGACAAAAATCGGTTTACGCTATTAATATATAAGATGGTTAAAATGTAGTGTATTCATATAAACTAAACGATTTCAGCCATAGTGCACTTTGTGCAGGACGCACAAGCGTTTGCGCAAACAAAAATGTACTCATTTATCTCACTGTCGTAATCCGATGGAACGGCAGTCCGACTTCAAATATAAAAGTATCACAATTTAGTTATTAGTTGTCAAAAAGAAATTTACTTGTTTCGAGAAGAAATATTTTAGACTTGAGAAGAACAGGCGAAAGTAGAGCAGCGGGAGATTTCTTTTTTTTTTTTTTTCAACATTTGCTATTCACAGTACAGTTATTCACATTATATAATTATTTGAAACGACATTGAGGCGATTGTTTAATTCCCAAGAACTGTTATCATCGAAGAAATCTTTTGTAATATATTTTAACAAACAAACAAATAAGTTCCTCTACGAGATATTATTGGCGTGGATTAAGAAAAATAATTTTCTTGCTGTTTTTATTCTCACTTTAGTCATCCGACGCACACTAAGATATCTGTTACGAACGAGTGTAACTCACACTAATGCACGCCGATAATAATTTACCTTTGAGGCGCTTTCGTGAGTGAATTGATCTATAAATTCGCGTATATACGCTAAAGCATTTTTTATGTATTTATAGGTTAACAATATTAATGAAGTACAATATTTTGTGCATAATATTTAATGAAGATCGATGTAGCACATAAAAATTTATCTGTACATATTTTTTATTACTTAAAACTAAAAACCAATTCTGAGGTCAGTCATTTTAAAAACAATCGAAATAAAACTACTATTATATATTTGATATTATTTTTCTATATTTCCATCTTTTAATTTAATATCAAGCTGTTGCATACCATAAATTGTTAACGAAAATTAAAAATCTATTTTAGTATTTATGTCAGTGTTTTTTTTCGTGACACATTTTTTTTTATGTACAATTTTCGTTTCGATATTAAAATTCACATCAAAATTCCATATCTACGAACACGAAATAATTATAAAGTAATTTTCTACATAATTACGTCACGCGTATTAAAATCAACATGAATATTTTACAATCGTTTTCACTCGTAATAAATTCAATTATCGAGTGTTTTCGTAAAGTTATATAGAATATTAATATTTCATCGGTCTATAATACATACCCTAATTTTATTTCTAAAACTAGGCTGTATACAGTTGGATCACGAACAGTATTTTAATAAAAAAAGCTGACCTAATATCTATACAATTTTATAATATGCAATAGCTTTTACCTCTCTATGCCAAATCTACATTCTTCTAAAATTTACATTTATTAAACATATTATAAAGAAGACACATTTTATATGAAAATTTTAATTTTATTCAAACATTCATAAATCATTTTAATCGTCAACCGCTCAACTCTCGTCACTTCAGAAATACGCCGTGTTTTTTTTTTATAAATATTTTTATAGACCATGATGTTTAATTATAATATTCAAACCCTAATATAAAAAATATTATATTACAAAAACTATACAAATAAATAGAATTGAAATGTCTGTTTGCAAAATCAAAATATATTAAATAATAAATTCGTTTGAATTTTTATATGATACTCAAACACGAAAAGCATTTTTATAATTTTTTTGTCTGTGTGTTTATTCCATTTCCGAAACGGCTGAACTGATTTTGACGAGGCTTTTACTGATAAAATATTTTAAGGAGTAACTTAGGCTACAGTCATTTTTAAAATAAGAATTAGAGTTCCTCAGACAAAAAAGAAACGAAAGATATGTTGATCGGGCAGGACAACCTCTGTCAAGATTCACTAATATTTAAGAAAAAATATATACAAACATATAAACCAAAAGTGGCAATGAACAGCTGTAATTTAAAATATTATACAAAAGCATTTGAAGCATTCAACTATAGTAATCAATGTTTTTTTAGTATTTACATAACAGTAACATAAAAACTATGTTTATTGAATATGTATATTAAATAAATTTAAATATGGTATACTATGCATATATTACATAATTAAAAAAAAAATTCAGACTTTCATTCGTAAAAAAAAACATATTCAGAATATTATTGTAATACACAAGACCATTTTCGACAAAAAAGTTAATTAGATAAAATCATAAATATTGATAAATTTGTAATTACTGTGAAAATACAATTACACCATGTTTTTGAAATCCCAAAAATAATATAATTGACTTGTCACAGTCAGGACATGTGTTCACAATTTTAATTAGATGTTGACCCAGATTGGTTCCTTTTAAAAAACTTACAATAATAACTACTCAAATTATAATACATCCAATCCAACTATAGCATAGATTCAACTTAAACCTTTCCAATAAAACCTCTTTTCAGCAATAGTTCCCAACCAATAGCAACAAAATAGAATCAAAGACAAACTATCTGAGTTTTAATTTTAAATCTTGATAAAAACACAGCGCTTTCTATGTCAGCAGTTTGAAAACAGTTCTCAGTAGAATAGGAAAGTTTCAATTAATATCACAGTTTCTGTATTTAAAAGTAGGACATTATAAAGTTCTTTTCACTACACGATCCAACTAGAAACAGTAAGTCCTTGATACGTCCGAACATTGTCCATTGTCTTGTTGTCACCCGAAGTAGTACTGAGCGTTTGAATATCGATATAAACTTCTCGTATTCGGATCCGTTTCTGTTTGCATTTGAATTCGAGGTAGAGTCTTAACCGCAACACCGCGACCTAGCGTACCATGAGGCATCGTTCGAAGAGGCATTTCGACAGGGAATTCGGCCACCTGACCGTACATGTTTGTGCTCACATGAGGATACGTATTAGGCACTGGTCGACCAACGTATCGATTAATTTTTGGACTGAGGTTCGTCACCATGCTTGAGATTTGCATTTCCTGCTTTAGACTCGAGTCGACAGCGTCGACTGGTCCCGAGAGACTAGTGATGTTAATGTCGTTATCGACTTCCGATATGCTGTCGTTGAAGCCGTTTGGGATGTCTGTGGAAGCGGAGACATCGGGTCCTTTAGCTTGTTCTGTGGTATTTTTGTGCATTACGCATCGGACTACACCAATTATAAGGCACATTAAGCACATTCCTGCAGCAGCAGCGATGATATAGACGTACATCATGTCGAATTGATCTGTTGGAAAAAAATATCGATTTAATGTCTACCTTTTTATTTTTATATAGATAGATGGGCAACTAGGCCACCTGTTAGTAACCCCCACCCGTTGACATTGGTACTAAAAAAGACACAGGGCTTAGCACCCTCAGTAAAACGCCAATCTATGTCTAATATGTTAAGTCCTTTGTGACTGCAATATTAATATTAAATATTTATAGCATAGAGGAACAACACTATAAGTATAAGTCAACACTATTTAATTAAAAAGTGTTAAAAAGTTTATTTAGCAGTAGGCCTTTGTGCAAGCCTGTCTGAGGACATACCGCCCACTCATCACATAGTCACACACAAATAGCGATACTTTTTAGTATTGCTATATTCCGGAATATGTACAGGATGAATAAGTATAACTTCAGGTATAAGGGACCATGAATTGAGGATACAATGGAAGGTTAAAATATCTCATAGTGCTAATGTCTGTGGGGTGTAATGATCGTGTACCATCGGGTAGTCAGTATAAAGTATGTTTATATTGCTTAATAGACTTACTAAATACTAAAGTGACATATATAAATTTATTTATAAAACGTTAGTGAAGGTTTGTCCAAAATTCCACTTAAAAAAATGCTCCATACAATGTAACTGAAGCAAGTAAAGTGAAACTCCAGACGAGTTTTGGTTTATGCGCCACGGAGCAAACTCAACGGCTATGTTTTGCGGTTCGAAAAGGGGTAACCATTGTGACCGCAAAGTTTATACACACATGTTTAGTTAAGAAGTTGTCTATGTATATTTAACGATTTCATATAACATTTTCTCGAATAGCGTAAAAATAAATATTTCAGCGTATATTTAATACACCCAAAAATCCTATCCTTAAATTTAATAAACGAGTGTGCGTTTACGGGATTTGATTTTGGATCTTGTGCTTAAAATTTTAAATCAAATGACTTAAGATTTCAACTTATCAATATAAATATGTATTGATATTATTTAAATAATTATTATGATTAGTAAATTTTAAGACAAAAACTAAAATAAATATGAAATTTAGCTTTTTTTCTTTAAGCCAAATTACATACACAAATACATAAAATATTTGATTTTATCATTTACCATCATTAGACAAATGTTGCCTTGGTGGTATTGCTGACGGCTCATCTCTGCTTGTTGTGTTTGTAGATATTGAAGGTCTTTGTGGTGGAACAGCAGCAACTGCGGGTGCTGGTGGCACTGCTGATTCCCCCCACCATCGATCATTGGACTCGTCTGCAACAAATATACATAATAAAGCATCTAATAATTTTATTAACTGATAGTAAAATGTGTGTACATATAAATTTATCTTAAATTTTGACATAACCAAGAGAAAAAGAACACTACATGAAATTTAACCCTATGTTAATCATTTTCTAATGGTAAATAAAAAACATCAAATCTTAATGATGAGCATTGAGCAATAACTGAACACATTGTAGATGTTGTGTATATGCTACTGTAAAAGCTCGAACTAAGGTTAATCTTAAAATTTTCCAGTAAAACCTAAGATAAAAAGGAAAGGATTTACTATAAAGGGACGACTTTTTCGGACTTTTACCATTCCAACCTAACGTAACCTAAGATGTAAATCCTAAGATTTACCAAGTGAATGATGGTAAAAGTTCGAATCCCAAATTTTTTGGACATTTACAATTCATAATCTTAGGTTTTACTGGAAAATCTTAAGATTTACCGTAGTCCGAGCTTTTACAGTAACATATATACACAACAATTGAGAACATATTGTTATCGTCAGTTATATGATGTTATATAAAAGGCAAGGTGACGAATCGTACATTTAGTTATGTTGATGTGGAAAACAACAATTACTATAAGGAATGTCTAATGTGATAAAATGTAAAAAACAACACAAAAACGTATATAAATTTAAAATATTCTCATAAAGATTTAATTATAAAAAATGTAAGTTCAATTTTGCTATAAAAACGATGTTAATTTAAGAATCGAAGTTGATGACTAGAGCTGTCGTAAATTATTAAGAAACTAATAGATGAAAAATGCGAACAAGCTGCTTCAGCTGCTCAAGTCGGGGTGCTCGTTGACTGGTCATAGCGTGCGATATAAAGTTCGAATTCAATGTGAAAAATGTCTTTGTTGGTCAAGATCGCTTAGAGGAACCACGTATCTTTACCTACGTCAAAGTGAACGGTAACGTTGTAACGTAAGTAATTAAAAAAAAAACGTTTGACATAGTTGTCTTTATGAAAACAACCAATCGTTTAGTTAATTAATATAATATTTATTTTTATTATTTGGCACTTACCACATACGCAAAAAAAAAAAAAATTAAAACTTGTAAACTACAAATGTATGTATGTAGCCTTTCGGTATGTATGTATTATTGTATTCATTGAAATCATAGGTGAGGTAAATTGTTACGGTGGAAGGAGGTGAGAGTTTATTCTATATGTATTATATATTTTGTGGATAGACTTACGTATTACTATAGTCGTATAGTATATAGGTCGTATAGTTGGAACACGAACCTTTATTTTGTCAGAATAAAGTCATGATGATTTCCAATATAATATAATCAATGAGTGAGGTAGTTGAAGCTAACGAAAGCGTTACTAAGATACAAATAAATAAAATACATTATCGTTTTAAAACATAGTTAACAATAACGTAGATTAACTTTAGGAATTGTAAACCAAAAGAAATAAAAAAAACACACAGTAAAACTGCGCGTCGCAGCGTTCTGTGTACTTTCAAAGACTAGCTTAAGAACACGAACGCTCCCAAGCTTGCTCAAAGGGCCTTAATCCGTTTTTACACGGTCAAAGCAAAGAAACCGACGTCTACAAACAAATCCCAGTAAATTGCACGAGTTTAAATTAAGAGAGGATTAAGCAAATTTCCTAGATCGTATCTTCGTAACGCCTTAATAGTAATGTCAGGGATTACAAATTGTTAACCATGTCACAAGAAGGAAGAAGAATTGTGTCAGGATTTATTTACGTATTATAAGATTCTAATTACTTGAAACGACTTTTCTTTTTTCTTATGTTCACCGACATTTCTATCGATTTTATTGTTGGCTTCTAATGAAGTTTTAGTGGTCGCACAGTAGCTTACAATATGATATAATATCCACGCGAATTTCAAATTATTCTCACGTTTGTGGTCAACGTAATCACATTGGTGCAAATGAAAGGAATGTCCTCCTAAAATACCAATTCTACTTGGGTAGTTACTACCCTCTCATTGTATATTCTACCGCCAAACAGCAATACTAAGTTTCAAGGATTAGAGATGCATTGGTAATATGTGAGCAGTGGTAATCGCTTACTACCAAGTGGCCCACTTCGTAGTCCGTCTTCGTATATGACATTTAAAAAAAAGGAATTCGTTTCAGATTAGTATTTTTTTTTATTTTGGTAAGCGGACGAGCAAATGGACTTCCAATAGTTAAATCGCCACCACCCAGAGACAGCGGCGCTGTAATAAATAATGCGCTACCAATCTTGGGAACTAAGATGTTATGTCCCGGCTCTATATACAGGCTATATATACAGGCTCACTCACCCTTAAAACCGAAATACAACAATACTGAGTACTACACTTTGGCGGTAGAATATCTGATGAGTAGGTGCTACTAGATGGGCTTGCACAAAGCTCTACCACAACAGTAAAGTACAAAGGATTTCCATATTTATTATATTTCACGAAATGAATTGATTTAAAATTGTAATTGTAATATTTAAACTTTAAGGAACAGTACATTAGACACAGTACCCAAGTCATTGTTATGACGTCTATTGTTGCTTAGTGTCCCAGAAAGTTTTAAATATATTTTAAGCGTAATTTCTTATAGCAAACAATATTAAATCTATACTGATTACGGATTTAAGCCGAGACTTTAAGCCAGTATCATAATGAATAAACAAGTTAAAAGATGACTTAATAGCTCATAAGCCATAAAAGATAATGTCTAATAAATTTTATTAATAAAAAAGTCGATAAACACCTGAACAACTTTATAGCTAAGTTTAGAATATAGATAATCTCAGCACATCTTTATGCGTATCTAAATATTAAGGGATTGGGAGCTTAAGTGTTACTTCTTAAGGAACTCATAATGAGCCCGCACACAGATTGTATTTTAACAAGTTTGGCAACAAAAAAGTTTGTATGTCGTATTGGGTAAATAAAAGTATTTCGATTGTTGAGAATAATTTTTAATTATTGTCGAATTCTTTTTTCAAAAGCGTCAACAATTATTCTTACGTCAATGAAAATGTATAATTTCAATAACGTCTAATATTTCGATTATTTTATTATATATTAAATCATTTATTCTTTTTCTGCTTTTTAATTTTTTACTTCAGGCTGTCGTTTTCATTCGTGCACTATATTATTTTCAAGCATAAAAACTGTACTATTTGAGTTTTATTCGTTGCATTTTATTATAAATGTTACTCATTTTTGGTCTTAAATGCGAACTTTTAACTTCGTTTAATCATTTTATCTTACGTTTCGCTTGTTTTTCTTTTACAATTAAACTTAAGTCCATTTAAAATCTTTCTTTATCCTTTAGTACATTTTATACAATTTTTAATAATCTCGTTCATTTTTTTGTTATACGTATCAAGTAAGTTATTTTATTATATAATGTTGAAACTAGAATATAATCTTAAAGGTATTTTTGCTGCAGATTATAATGACATTTATTTTCTTGGTTCAGATTTTTAATTAATACTATCTCGTATTATAATTTGATTTATTTTATGATTATTCCTCTGTCTTTATTCTCCTTTGATTCAACTAGTAATTTTAATCTTTGCTGCCTTTGATATCTAGGCGATTTTTTATTGATTCGCTTAGTCTTTTCCTCTGTCGTTTTTCTTTTGTACTTCATGCATTTTTTTTGAGATCTGCTAACTTTTTACTTTTGTAAGTTAATAACTCATCGGATTATTTTCTCTTATTAATTTCACTCTAATTAGAAATTATGGTGTATGTAGATAGCTGAGAGTACAATTCTTTTTCCTATTTTAAATATTATATACTCGTATATAACGATTTTGTATCGCATCACGCAAAGGTTTATTAAAGGTTTATATTCGGTTATCTTTTTAAAATGTTTAAGATTATTTGTTGTCTTTTTTATATCGTAGGTAGGACTAGCACATGGAGCACCTGGTGGTAAATGGTTATTACTACCAATAAACATTGGCGCCGTAACAAATTTTAGCGATAAATTGTATTACCAATGCACCACCAAACTTGGGTACTGAGATGTGATATCTCATATGCATATAGTTATAGTGGATCACTCATCCTTTAAATCAAAGGACAACAATCTAAAATGTTGCTGCTTGGCGGTAGAATATATGTTGAGTGGGTGGTACCTTGCACAAAGGACTAGCACCACGTTATAATAAGTGTTATATCTTTAATTTATTTACCTTGTTCACTTCGGGCATATTATTGATTGATAAAGGTAAAACCTAAGAGTATATCATTTTATTACGTAAGAAGCGTGTTGGGCAATGCATTAGCATTGTACGGGTGAGTATATTGGTTGGCGAATATTTATTGGTTAATTCAGATGGACAATCAGTAGTTAATAAAAAAAATATATGAATAGTGTTGTTATTTATTTTCCTTTACTTTTGGCATAAAACGTACCATTTACATAGTTAAGAATGAATATAATTACATTGTATTCTTCAAAATATCATAAAAGTTAAAAATATTTATTCAGTTATTATTTCAAATAAAAGCTTATCTAGCCCCTTATAAAGTCTCATAAAAGAAATTGCAGTCTTTGAACTGCATTCATATTAAGTTCTGCTATACAATATTTAGTTACAAGTATTTCGTTGCTTTGCTTTTCGGAGATGGTATTTGCTTCGACTTTACGAATATAAAAAAAGAAATTCCAAAGGTTTCGACTATTTTAGAACGGATGACAATGTTATTTTTTATGTGTACTGTAACGATAGGTAATAACCGGGCTCTTTGGTGGCGACGAGGCTACAGTCTCTATTACAAATAATTGTATTTTGCTTTCAAAGTGTTCTTAGAATCATAATGCATATCGGGAATTGTAAAATTGTCTGCTTTTAGGTTTATTATTTGAATGAAAGCCAAGATGGCTTAGTGAATAGAGCTCGATATTAAGCGATTATTTTAAGTAAAAAAAATATAATAGACACAAAAAATAACAAACACGTTTATAATTATGAATGTTGGTTAATACAAAAAGTTATTACTTCAATGCATTTATTTTAATAATCATTCAATAAATCTTTGGTACAGACATCACTACATAGTATAAAACAAAGTCGCTTCCCGCTGCCTGTCTGTCCCTATGTATCTTAAAACTACGCAACGGTTTTTTATGTGTTATTTTTTTAATAGATAGAGTGATTCAAGAAGATAGGTAATATTTATAATACATGCATAATATAGTTGAGAAACTCATACAATTTTAGAGGTTTCTAATGGACTGTAGTAAATAAACACATTTTTTGCGCTTACATTACAAACACTGGCTTAACCCTACAAGATAGATCAAAATAATGTACTACAGTATTGTACACTTTAAAAAGGTCTTCAAAAAAGTCCGCGATGTTATACCAGGGATATCACATAAACATATATGTCTATCTCTTAGGGATATTCCACAATAACCATTTTTTATCCTTTATTTTTTCCGGGAAATAAAGCGTACATAATAATAATATTAGGTACCTTGAATACATTGTGCATTTAATATAGATCAATATGGCCCTTTACAGCATGTAATTGAAATGAATATTTGCGAAGATATTACAGATTTAAAATGTACGGACATAGCGGTTTGTATTGTCTAACGACGAAATGCTATGAACTTTGTATATAATGACATTTTGTAGTATATTTAGTATCAGTATTGATCCCGTGCGAAGTCGGGGCGAGTCGCTAGTAACTCATAAATGAAAGATCAAAGACGTTAGAAATTATATTGAAAAACTTCTAACGGAATATTTTAGAGATATGATAGATTTAAAAAAGTAATTTTAGGAATAATGTATCTTTGGAACGTATTTGATGTTCAAAGAACGGATTCTCATTTAATTTTACTCAAGCGTTATCTCAAAATTTGACAAAGACAAAAACAAATTATATATATATGTATATATATATATATTTAAGTAACAGATTTAGATTTTGCTGTTAAAGTTTTATCTAAATCTTATGTATATGTCCTAATTTCAAATAGAAGATACTGTTCTGACTGTTCCTTCGACAATATCTTTGGGGTGCAACATTGGTTCATTTTAATCAACATACTTTGTCTGCTATAAACTATTTTTATGAACTAAATACCCTTTTATCAAAAATCTTGGAAAACCCTCCGACAATTCATATTTCGTACAGCAGTAAATCTCTGACTTGGAGCGCTGCTGTGCCCTGAGTACTGATGAGGAACATGACTCAAGGGTGTGGAAAGGAGGTGGATGCTTTCGACTTAGACTGTCTTTATTGTCCAAAGGTTCAGGTAGGTTTTGCAATCATGGTTCTCTTTCCAAGCTCTCTGAAGTCGGAGGCGATAATATCAAATGATGGAGTGAAACTGATGAAATGCTTGAGCTACATACGTTAACACAATGATCCTAACCTCTTAATGAGAACAAATTGCTAATACATTTTTATCTGTTTAAAATTTTTTATATCTTTCTTCCAGTGAGGAAGAAAAAACATATTTCTTCTGATTCATAAAATATGCCACGACAATAATATTCAACTAGCAAACTGCGCAGGAGATATTACAGTGGACAAGTGGGTACGCAAATACATATGCAGTCTCCTTTCTCCCTTACTCTTATAAACCGATGGGACGATATTTTCGTAAGACTAGAGAAATAAAATGGCGACTGAGCAGGTTTACGTCATTTTTTTAAGATACCCGATAAATATAGGTAGAAAATACGGGCTAGTCACGAATGATTTTTTTAAAAGTATCAATGTGAAAAAAATATTTTACATATATTGCTAAGTCATTCAAAGGCAAAGTAAAAAATCTTTATTTCATAATATCGTAACGTTACACTTGGTTATTGATGGTCAAAAATGTAACATTTATAAGTTATATTCAAATTCAAATATAATTCGATATAACTCTTTTATTTATTTATTGTCAAGTTCTATCACCGGTTTGGAAGAAAATCTTAGGCCTGAGAACATAGTGAGAATTTTTTAATTCAGAAATGTGTGTTTACAATAATAAATTGTTAATATTTGAAACAGCCTGGAGGCAATCATTTCATTTCCAAGGTGTAATATTATATATAAAGTCTTTCATGTGATAAAACCTTTAGCATACATATTTCTTTGACGGATTTCGTTAACCTTACAATAGAAATATTGAAAGGTTTTCTGGGATATCGTTGTAAAAGCGTATACATTGACCCACAACAGATTTACATCTGAATTGAGCGAATAATTGCATGAATTAAACTAAAAAAATAAAATCAAAATTGAATTTTTTTGGTGTCGCTACACTCAGTCACCTCACACACATGAAGACATCTTGTAAGCCCTAGATTCACTCACTCGTACCAACGCATGCCAATAATTTAACGTAAGTGAATAGATACCTACTATACCTGAGATTAAACAAAAGCTAGTAATTATAACTAAGACACTAATATATTATAGTATACAATATATTATTTCTATTTCAGTTCTAGGTAAACAATGCGGCTGATGTTACGTAGTGAAATTGATCTGCCAGCGATAAATTTATATTAAACATTGATGTTTAAATGAAAGTAGTTGTTACGATATTAATTTCTGATGAATAAATTATGATGAATATCACTTGTAACATAAAGCGTAAAGCGCTTTTGTAACAATCATAACTTACCGTATACATTTTTACACCAATGAACACAATACTGTGATTCTCTTACATATAAAATCAAATATTTACGTCGAATACTGTTGAGTTTATAAATTATGTTTTCGAATGTAATTATTTTCGCAAGAGTTTTTAATAAAAATTTTTAATAACACCTTTTCAGACTTTTGAGATGAGTAATTATCTCTTGAATCGGAATTCTCTGAGACTTAATTATAAATTTAGTTATATTTTGCGTTAACTCGCGAAATTTCAATTAAAATTTTAGGCGGGGTAATTTGATAAGAGGACGGTAATTATCGCATGAATACATCGTGTGTTCATATCTCATTCATAGGGTTCAGTTGGCTAGGGAGTGATGTTAAGCCCGCGATAATTACAAACTCCTTGCTTCCACCCAGTGATACGGATGAAACAAAGAATAAGAAATGACTGTTAAAGGCTCTGTTCTATTTTTAAATTTAATTTATTTTTAAAATTTTAAATATGTTCAAAGTAATTATATGTAATTTGCCTTTTTTGTTAAATTATCTCAAAAAAAATAATTAGTCATGAGCTCTCTATAAATAGAATCGAATAATTTTATATTATTTAAACAGAATTATTAAATATAATAATACTTTATGTATTATGTATGTAGTATGGTTACGTACTCCTGACCGATTTCAGCCACGGCGTCAGAGAACGGAGAATTGTCATCGGAGCAGGTAATTATAGTGCACAGATGTGTGCATAAATACAGGAGCTCTCGCTGTTACCTAATAATTTCCAGATTTTAACCGCACTTATATATTTTCTTATATACATTCATGCACCAATAAGGTCCTGCGACAAGAAATGAACTAAAACTATTGGTGTTTATCGTCCATGATTCTTTTAAAATGATATAATTTAAATAAATAATTTTACAGAATTTAAAAATGGAATCAGCTATTCTTCTAATATTTCAACGTGATCCAGAAACAAAAAGAACGATATATTTTTTAAACCAAGTTACCTACAGCTTATAATATATTCTGCCTTCATATATATTTATAATATTTAAAAATCACTTACCAACATCATCGTGTTCAAGATCGGAAGCATCGTGAGCGACTTCATCCTCTTCAGGAGCACTTTCGTACCGCTCCTTCAGTACCGTCCGAGGAACTGCAAGATAATCACCACTTTAACACGAGTGCTTAAGATAACAAGTCCTTTGACAATAGACAGAAGTGGCAAACTCAGATGCTTTATTAAAAGTAATGTAATACGTTAATAATATATTCTAAAGATTTAAATTATGAGCCGGTTCTCACATGAGGACGTTTTTAATAGAAAAAGTTTTCTAAGCGTAAGTGATTGTGAGCGATTGACTTTGTATGTGTTTTATTATGAAACGTTTAATTTTCAATTATATTTTCTATTGATTATTTGATCCGGAAAGTAGATTATACCGAGAAGAACCGGAAAAAAACTCAGTAGTTAATCTTTCCCACCATTTTAATTACAGTAAAGAACAATAAAAAATTTAGTACTGTATCCACGCTTTCTTGTATTGAGTAATATGCCTTATTTATCAATGTATTTTTTGACATGAGATTTTTTTTTGTAATAGGCTAAATGGAATCTTATTATAAAAACGAATATCTTAGAGAAACGAATACCGTGCCATCTGATATATTTTTTTATATTCTTATATTTGTCTTTCTTAATTTGTTTGTGTTATAATATATTTATTTATAGTATAGGCAGGCGGACGAGCAATTGAGAGTCCTGATGGTAAGTCAGTACCGCCCAAAGACATTACCAATGCGCCGCTAACCTTTCGAGTTAAGATGTTACGAGCATGTCCCTAGTACCTGTAGTTACAATGCCTCAATCACCCGTCAAACCGGAGTACAAAAATATTAAACGATTGATTAGTATTATTAACTAATATCTATTTATAGTTTAAATAATAAATCTTCAATGCCACAACTTTGACGTTCGTTAACGTTTAAAATAGCCTGCGACTGACGCGGACGGACGAGAACAGATGGATACAAGAACGATCCTGTAACCGTTTCTTCATCAGATACGAAACATATAAATGGAAATTACCTTCAAATACCGCAATTTAAAAACAGAGCACGTTATAAAATTTAGATTTATGGACAATAACAAGTCAAAACGTAAGACAATTTATTACAATAGTTAAAGTTATCTAGTGGCTTTATAACGTCACTGAAATACTTATATAATTTTAGACGCTATATCTATGAAAGCAAAGAAATAAAAATAAAACTTTTTGGAATTTCGTTCGATTTTTGAAAATTTATAACGAAATGTAATTCGTTTTTTATTGAATATAAGCTTAAGTTTGATCAAAGTCAGACCTGATGCAGTTTAAGACGGAATAGGCTTGCCTTGAATATGTCTCTTGACTCTTGCTCTGGAATCTCAGACGTATTTTTGTTTTGTTATCTGTGTGTGTCTTTTATATAGATCCTCATTTATATAATAATCCTAATCAATTTATGAATAAAACAATTTTTTTTTTTATCAAAGAAGACTCTTCCGCGCTCATAATCGGTTTACTTTAATCGATGCTAAATCTTCATTGTATAGAACTGTATATAAACCTCCAATTAACGATGTAGATTCTACTAAGAAGAAACGAAACCAAATATCATTATTGTCACTGATTGTCAAACTTCCCCCAGCAGCTTCCAACTAGTAGCTTTCTCCCATTTTAAATATCCAAGCTCGGAAATGTTAATAATATTAGGAACATTGATATAACTTTAATAAATAAATAACTACTTTATATTAATTTTACACCTCAGAATCTTGGTAACAATGAATAAGCTAAAGGAATTCCTTTCATCGAGAAAGGTATCGACCTTTCCTAGAATCGAAACTGTGGAACAATGGAACTGGAATTATTCAGAACTTCTGCTTAAAGTTGTTATTATTACTCATCCCTTGCTATAGCAACATTAGATATAATTTCACATTAGCACAGAGTGTAGTAATCTATTATTATTTATAATAAAATGATATAATATAGAAATCGATTTTCTGTTCCGGAGATTACTCCTATACAAACAAACAAATTTTAGCTGCTTACAATATTATTATAGAAAATTTAGAAGATTTTCAGAAATTCAACCTGTCCAACACATAAGAACAATATCAAAAATATGACTTTATGACCTAATCTATTTGTAACAAACTAACCTTAGCGGTAATAATTGTATACTGTTGTACCAAAGTAAAAAGTCAAGAAGAAACACAACCTGTTCACAAGCCACTGCTGGGTTAAAGTCACCCCTCTTTTTGAGAAAACGGGTCAGATACAAATGTGGATTATTTTTATCAGAGATATATTCCTCAGAATGTTTTCCTTCACCGCCGAACACTAATAATGCTAATGGTATATTATTAATAATTCTATTTGTATTAATTATATTTAATATAATAAATTAAATTATTCGACATTGTATTTACAATTACTGCGAATACAATTTATTCTTCAAATCAAAATTATAAACTTGAGCATCTTTGACGCTTAAGGGTGAACATTCAAATCGCTTCGGGGTTCATAACTTTTAGCACGGTTTTCAAATTGATAATTAATTATTTATAGGTACTAAATAATTAAGATGACAGTCAAAAACATTATTGCCAACTTTTAAAAGAAAAAATAATAGGATTTAAATGTTACGTTATCCTTATATAATTATATAATATAAAATTTGAGATGTAATCATTTTTGCGCTTATCGTTTTATTTTTATAAAAACTATGAATTATTGTCTCAGCGCTGTTTAATTCAAAATCTTCATTTAATATTTATACAAAGCGTATGCACACGAAAGAAACTCAACCTAATCATCAATTTTTATTTAAAATAATAATGTACTACATGAGACGGCCTAGAGTTAGTTTTTTTTTTGTTTTTTAATTATTATAAGAGCATTTTTCTAACAATATTCCAAAATATAATTATTGATCCTTTGTAAACAGCTATGAAATGTTACAAGTTTCCTGGTGCTAGGGCCTTGTGCTAGCTCGTCTGGGTCGGTACCACATACTCATCAGATATTCTACCGCCAAACAGCAGTACTCAGTATTGTATTCTGGTTTGAAGGGTGAGTAAGCCAGTGTAACTACAGGCACAATAGACATAACATCTTAGTTCTCAAGGTTGGTAGCGCATTGGCGATGTAAGGAATGGTTAATATTTATTACAGCACCATTGTCTATGGGCGGTGGTGACCACATACCATCAGGTGGCTTAATTTCTCGACCGCCAACCTATAAAAAGTTTTCCTTTTTTCTTTTCTCTGGCGTATTGCAAGTATATTATGTTTATCCCGTGTGTTAAAAGTACACGTCAAAATTAAAAAGAAAATATTGATTTCTGTCGATATTTATTATCTAAAAAAAAATGGATCGGTTTAAGAATCGAGTTAATATATCATTGTCTTTGTCTGTTAAGATTACGTTGAGTAATGATAATAGATTGAGTTCATATACGCTTAATTAATATAACAGCGATAGAACGTAGTGTGTTCTATCTAATGAGATGCCATTGTGCAGGCTCCGTCCAACACCGGATCATGGCTCGATCCAGAACGAAGGTTTTGCAGGCATTTCGAATTACTAACGGTTGGTTTGTCAAACTGAATCGTATCGTTAAATTGAGTATGGGAATTTGATGCAAATACGAATCGTAATAGACTTAGAGATTTGGTCTAACGTTTATAGATGTAATCAGAATTCCCCTCGTTAATAATTCGTTCTGTATTCACTGAATTACGAAATGTTCCGTACCTTATTTTGATTCTTATTTTATCATGTAAGCTACGACATAGGTCATCTTCGTTCACAAGATAGGTTGTCCGTTGGCGATCCAAGGCATGATCAATATTTCTTAGAGTAAATTTTTTTGGCGGTGCTATCCACTTAATATCACGTGGACGTTTTTCCAGACTACCTATACTAAATGTAGAAAAAGTAACCTTTGTGCGACTAATATCCAATTACAATACTTAACTAATAAAAACTGTACGTCAACTTTTTTTGTTTTTTGAATTACGAGTAACAATTTGTCATAAACTTTTTCTTCACCTATTTATAGCCACGAGAATATAAAACTTATTTTAATATATAGAACAATGCATTAACACATCAGTAAATCATTTAAAACCGTAAATTTTACAATTAGTTTGATCTAGGCATATCTTTGATGGGAAGATCAGGATGAGACTTACAATGGCAAATCTCCGCATTCAAGTAAGTAGCGACGTAACTTAACATAAAATAACGCTATATCTCATACTGATGACGCATTATGATATATTGAATCAAAAATAAAAGATATATTGGAGTCCGAGATAAATCTAAGAACATTTTTTTTGCTATAGTTACATAAAAACATCTGTGTAAATGTATGAATAGTTTCTGGCTTTGTTTATGTTTAAGTCGAAAAAAATAGTGGCCAATCATTGGCCACTAAGTATGCGCACACTAGTAAAATTATATGACGTTTGGTAAGTGTCAAGCGTAGCTGTCACGCACACCAAGATAGCAAAAATGTCTCGTTTGTTTTGGTTCTGTGGTAGTAGAACACTCCATCTAGAAGTATAAATAATATCCTACTACAGGTTTGTTTGTATGATTTTTTTTAAGTGATTTTTAAATTTAAGCAAATAATATACGTTAATCAGTCGCTTGTCTTTAAAAATTTATCACGCATAATTTCGTAAGCGCTTCGTGACTGACGATGATTAAGATTTTAAAAAGACACTAAACTTACTGACATTGATGTCGAAATATAAAATTTTATTTACTAATAAGGTTTTATATGTGAGACTGGAAATACTTACTGATTATTACACAAGGACTGCACTTATTGGCTATTATATTATTCCTAAGGGTTTTTGTCAGTCACGAGCAGTCGATTCGGTATGAATATTTTTTATACGAAGTAAAATCATTCTCTTGCAATGTTTAAACATATATACGGACTGATATAAATATCATTCCATGTAAATAATGAAGATAGACGGAAGCAACTCGAGCGGGTAATATAAAACAGTTGCAGAGCATTTTATCAGTCTACGAACAAGAAATAAATTAAATTTATAAATTCAAATCGAATACAATACAAATTTGAAAACCATTTAAATTTTACAAGTTAAGAAATTTCTATAATCATTCAAAATATACTTCCAAGGATCTTCTAAGCAATTTCGAAATTAACGATTCAGTTGCAGGCAGAAAGTAAATGTAAAGATACCGCCGTTTTGGAAATTCGCTTTGGAAGACTGACAAGTATAGAAGAAATCACTCCTTTACACCAATTAAAATTGCGATTTTGTTTATGCTTTTTATTTAATTGTTTATCTCGGAATAAGACTTATTTGTTAGTTTTCTAAGCCGATAGTAAACTAAAATGACGTAGTTTCTAATTCATCTATTAATAATCTTTTTTTTTATTACACATATTTTTGAGAATAGCAAAGGTCGTAAATTATAATTGACTGTTAAAACATAACTGCTTAAATACCTTGTTAAGTTATTTGATATGTTGTTCTGTCACTTAAAATTATTTTATACTCTATCTATTTATCTTTATAATAAGTTAATTTCGCAATATGCAAAAAAACTATTAATTTTTTTTGTGATCATTTGCAAAGTACTGCAATTTTTTTTTAAATAATAATAAATTATGGTTATAATGATTTTTTTTGTACGTCGTATTTAATAATGTCGGTTTCGGGGTCAATAGAAAACGCCTAGTACCATCCGTATTGCGTATACCTACATAAGCTTACAATATTTTGAGCATAAAAAATATTTGTAAATTCATTGGAGTTAAATTAATTCGAGTCAAATTGGGTGACGTCACCGTCGATAGTATACACTTATGATTCAAATGTTGATTTTTTGGCTAAGTTTTAAAATCTATCGTTCATTCATTACTTGTGATTTTTTGTACAAATATTTATTTTTGTTGAATTGATGTAATCGAAAATTAGACGAACGTCAACAATGTAAGTACCAAATGTGCATAAGCCTTGAGCTGTTTTACTATATAAGTAAGAATCTACTGAACCAATTCCGATAATAAAATACGTGACTTCAAGTATATCAACCAAGAATATTCATTCAGCTGCTGACCTTCATTCCGAAGACAAGAGAATGAATTATAAAGGCAAACAAGGCACACTAAAATTCAGTGGCGTTTGACTGAATTTGACCCTGTGATAATTAGTTAAGATCTCTTGACAACTGGACTCGACGGTGTCGCGAACAAAGATTAATTTATGACCCACGGAAGATTAAAAAATATAATGTTCTATTCATTTTTGTGAAAAAGATTATACATCAACCATCAATCTATATTGATATTTTAAATGCGAAAGTAGCTCTGTCTATCGGTCTGTCAATTGCTCTTTCACGGCCAAATCATTGAACTAATGTTGATGAGATTTGGCATGACAGGCTACTTTTTTGACGATCAATCCCTAAAACGTGAACAAGGACAGGGATGAATAGTCCTAAATAAAACTGATACCATAAAGAAAATAGAGTATGATCGAAATAAAAATTATCAAAAATAACATTTAACTCCACGTTCTGTGATATGTTTAAGCAAAAGCATGATAAACGCAAATTTTAAATAAAATCCCGCCCAATACGGTCAATTTCAAACCGAAGCCAAATATTTCGAATTCACAAACAAATTTTCCAAACATCAATGAACAAATGTTTGAGAATCAGGGGAAAACAAAATAATAAAAAATGACAAACTTTTTGAGTGATCGGTCTACTCTCGGTACGGAATATTGAAACAAAAAAAAAATACTTCTTCCATGTCAAAACAAGAATGGATTGCTTTGTATAAATTCTCCTTCGGTTAAAATAATTATATCAAAATAACAGCGAGAAAGAAATTGTTTTTTGTATAGATTTATTGTGTTTATATTGAATAAGTTTTCATAACAATACGAATAAATCTAAGCATTTGATTCATTATTATTATCAAATAAAATAACTTCCTCATTGGGTTAGTTTATATGTTGAATAGCTGCAAGATATCTGGGTCCTTGATGAAAACCTTGACGACACAAAAAGTCGCAACCCGTAGTTCGGTATTTTGCATTCCTTTACCTCTGAACACACGTAAAACCGTTGACGATTGATGGATTTGCTGTCTCGTTTGGTTATGAGAGTGGTGGAATAGAAAGTTTACCAGTATTGTTAAGTTCCTTGATAATGGTTGTCGTAACCATTCAAGAACACGAAATTTCCAAATATATATTTTTTAAAGTTTTTTATACATACAAAATATACTGCGTATCTATTTGTTTCGAGCGTTCCGTGTACAAAAATCACGACGACCGTGCCAACGGAAACCAAACGCGAAGGAACAGTTTTTCGACTATTCCCGGGTTGCATTTTCGTTTCGAGTTTTATAAATATTTGAAGATTTTATAAATAATATAATTTAAATATAATATAAAAATATAATAAAAAAATCAGGGGGCTAGGCGTGACGAATATGGACATAGAAAAATATTTTTACAAGTATTTTCCTCGCTCTCTGTTTTTATTATAAAATCCTTTTGAAAAATATAGCTTTAGTTTTTGGTATCAATTGTATAAAGCCTCCCAATTTTTTTTAAATACGATCTGTAGCATTCACTTTTAGTTAGGTCTCGCTGGCTAAAGATATATCAACTAGTTCTACTTTTATCTGAATTATAATAATCTTGGGGTATTATACTCCTATTTGGAATTTGGTGTGCTATGTACTGAAAAAAATATATTATATAAAAATCAAATATTTCAATCAGAAAATCGTCACCTAACTAGTTACTACTCCGATATGACAAATTCCGACACATTTATAACTTGTACATAAATATATTTGTATCTTAAATTTAAACTACGAGTAAACTATCTAGAGTCGAATGAACTAACGTAAATTTAAACTAACTAAGTAAGCTATGAGAACTTATTAATTACTATAAAGTTGACAAACTTCAACTTACCACAGGTGTAAACAACTTTCAAGTAAGTACGGCTTCCAGTCCTGCAAGGTTTCCCGAACATTTTACTGTCCGCAGACAGAACGCAGCGCCGTTTTCCATGACACTCTCTCATCGCTGTTTCCGTTGCATAGGGCTCCAAGCATGCTATAAAATATGAATATTCATTAATTCAATTTTTTAAATTAGAACTTTTTATGGATGTAACAATTACTTTCATGCTTGGAAGACATGTCTAAAACCAAATAATTTATATACATCATAAACGAGAAGATTACTTGGTGGTAGGTCTATCTGCAAGCCCGTCTGGTTAGGTACCACCCATTCATAATATATTCTACCGCTAATCAATACTTAGCATTGTTGTGTCCTGGTGTGAAAAGTAAGTGGGTGAGTGTAACTACTGGCATTCCTTTATGCATAACTTATAAAATATTTCAGTTCCCAAAACCGGTGGCGCATTGGCAATGTAAATTAAAAAAAAATATATATGTTTATGGGCATCGGTGACCTAACATCAGATGACCCATTACCTCATCAGCCTAGCCATACCATATTATATAATAAAATAATTGAAACATTTATTTATATAAAAACGTAATTATATTAAAAAAACTCTTATCATATAAATTAGCAATTTTAATTCCGTCCAATCTTACATTACAAGTAAAAAGTATCTGCCTGTAAATATCTCTCTACTGGACAAAGGTGTCTCCTCTCGATGAGAAGTTTTCGAGTATATTCCATTACGCTATTCCAATGCGGCTTAGTGCATACATGGAATAGTATCTTGATACTTTTGAGGATATATATAATATATTAGAGGAACTGTATTTGTAAATATTAATCTAATTCGAAACCAATGTAGAGGAATTCAAATCAACGCAGCTTGAAATTATTCGACAAGATAAGAGAACCTTTTCCCTACCGCTATCGCTATAAGAATCCAAACATATTCCAGTACACAATCGTGCGGCTGAGTTTCGTACGATCCCGAAAAAGATCCGACGATACCACGGTACGCAATTTTATCTGATGTTCTTTTATAGACAACGTTATAACTCTAGGGATCGGTACTCACTTTCTTCTTTCATTCCCCGCGGCTGCGGGCATTGTATTGAATCGTACTCGGTCCGCCCGTACTGCGCTGAATATATGGCTACTCTCGAGTGTGGGTTACAGCTTAAATGAAGCACGTCGTTCTCACAGCCCACTTTACTCCGGAATTCATCTGCCAAACGAAATGTTATCTTAAAACACTGTATCTAGTTTCAAATTCAATTACAAATACATTGTTATCTTAAAAGCTTTTAGCGACTTAGTCTTTTCTGTACGTTTCAACACTGTTATAAAGAATTAAAACTCAGCACTCAACTGTATTACTTTTGTGTGACATCCATAATGAGATTTTAAATATGCAGACAGATGCAATGCTATAAAAGCTATAAGATTGAACAATGTAGTTGATTTTTACTCGTTATAATTTGTTGCTGCCTGTACTTCTAAATTCAAATTCATTCATATTAGCAGTCCTTAACGCTCTTAAGGCCTAGAGTTTATTTAATCACGCTGCTCAATTGCGGGTGTATGGTAGTATCATCATGACGTCAAGTCGTCAAAATTTATACGACACGATATGAAATTCTCGCTATTTTTTCTTTAACTGCCAAACACAAGATGATACATAGTTAACTTTATATTTATTTCAGCACGAATTTAATTTAATACATATATACAAAATATTTAAATTTACTGGATTCATTATTTTTATTATCTGCATAAACATTAATTCGTGTAATAATATTGAACCCATAGTCGAATAAAATGCAAATAAAGTAATATTAGATGCTCAGTATGCAGCCAATATGAAAGAGGTCATTCTAATACAATACCTAAATGCATAATATAAAAATGCAAATAAAATCACCACAATCTCTTTGTATTATCATTATAGCTTCTCATGGCTCTTTTAGACTTGCATAGAATTTTATTGGCAATTCCCAAAAGTGTTTCAAGAGTTGAGAGCTGGAGGCAGGAATTCTATCACGGTGCAGTGAATACTGAATTGTTAAGATGGCATTGGGGTTAGATATTCATGTGAATTCGGTAGTTCGAATGATTCCTCCTTTCATGGAGAAAATAGTTTTGCATATTTTAAAGCGAACGTTACCATCTAAATATTATTTGTGCCAAGGAACCTGTGACCTGTTGGGAATTTTGCCAATCACGTAGACGCTAGTTTGAATGGTGAACAGTTCTTGTTAAACACGCCTTGATTGATTTTGTTATTTTTAGGTCATACGACGTTAAATCTTATATTATCTTATACCAATTGACTACCTAACTACTTGGAAAATTCTTCTGAATATACTATTTTTAATATTACTGACCAGCTTTTTAAGGATAGACATATTATGGTGAATGTCTATTAAACTCTTTGAGAGGCAAAAATTTGATCAAATATTTTGCTATAAAACATCTCTCGACAAATATTTTTTCGGAATAAATTGATAAATATTATCAAATAAATAAAGTTTTTTGAACAATCTAAATATTGTTAAAAATAGGATAAAAATCTCATACGTTGGAAAAAATTAAATACATACAAACCATCTAACATATAACTAGTAATAGGTCATAATATTTAATTTGTAAATATTCAAAGTTTAGATAACCATGGCTTAAAAGATTAAGCGTTAAGTATCAAAAGGTTCACTACTTACATGGACGGCACTTGTAGGCTACCTCAACGAATCTTCGGGATCCTGGACACGGGTCTACTCCAAAAGCTTTAGGGCTGGTATGGAATTTACACTGACGCTTCTTCTGACACGCTTCCACTACCGTCTGCAACAACGAATACTATCTCATATTAGTTAGTATGCCGATCTTGTCATATATGAATTTAATTCTTAGTTATCTGGTAATCAATGATCATCTAAGCCCATTTGAAATTTACATGTGCTTAAATCGTCTTCATAATTCATTTTGTGCTCGGTGGTGAAGGAAAAGATCGTGATGGAGTATGCATGTATGTGATTTCATGAAATTCTGCCACATATATATTGAACTCGCATTGGAACAGCGAGTTGAGACCTATCGGGGTGAGAAGGTAAAGCATTGGAACATTTACAGGTTGTTAATATAATAAAAGCCCAAAAATGGTTGCTTTACCATATTTACAATCCCTGTACTTATCCCTACAATTATACTGGGTCAATCACCATTCAAACAGGAACATAGCAACTTAAAATAGCGATGGAATAAAATGATGATTGGAATGCACTAAGACGTTCTGCACAAAGTATTATGGGACCAGTAGTGTAATTAATATTTTATAGGTTATTTATAAGAGTAGTAAGATTATTATTGTAAATAATTTGTATATGGAAAAACGATGGCTGTATTAATTATTGTATTCAAAATTTATATATTATTTTCATACCAACATTTTATATAAACAAAATTTTAATTTAAACATTATATATATTTTATTGTGAATACATAGTAGAAATTTAATAACCACATAATGTACAGTAACTATAATTAGGATTTGCTAAACTTATGTGTTTCTGTCAAATGCAGGCAACTTACCAAATGACTAATGAGGTTCTGCTAATCGTACTGCCCTTGTGAAATCTCGGTTGGTTATAATAGGAGCTTACTAAATCTATTATAATCACTTTGCCATTGTATTCTAACGTTTTATTTATAAACCTTAATAATATAACTTAAGATGGTGTTAAAGTTTGTTCCAGTTCTTCTTGGTAGGTACCACCCACTCATCATCTTACCACCAATACTTAGTATTGTTATGTTTCATTTAGAGGGGTAAGTGAGCCAATGTTTTAGCCAAAGGATAGTTATATTTATATACACAGTCCAATGTCTAGTGAATACTTATTATCACGTCGTCCAATTGAAAGGCAAAAGGCAGACGCCTATCTAAGATAAATAAAAAATCATTACAAATTTTAAATCCAAAATTTTTTGTTTCTTCATTTTTGGTTTAAAATCACACTCAACAGACTTTGGCACATAATATAGCAATTCCATGTAACAATTGTTACCTATAAAAATGGAGTTGCTTATACCTGATCATTATTTCTATATACATATATATATATACTCGTATATTAATGAATAATTAATTTTGCCATAATTGCAGCTTAAAGTTTAGAATTAGCTAAGAAGTTCACTCTGAGTATTTTCTGTGAAATTAAATCGATTTTTTAATCTCGGCCGCTTCGATTCATCTCCTTCCTGTCTTCCGCAGACTACGTGACATTGATGAAATAATCTGTGTTTTCTTAGCACGAATAAAAGCTACTGAGCAAAGAATTGAATAATGCGTCATCCTACAATTTCTTTTAAAAGTTTTATGCACAATAGTATGGTTGGATGGATATGATAAATGGGTAGAAAACATGGATCTTAACTCATGATTGATATCAATCATGAGTTAAGATACATGTTTTCCATATATCAGGTATATATCAGGTCCAGACAAATACCATGAAGCTTTCATCTTATTAATTTGTGTTTAAAATTCACTAGTAAGGAACCTGCATGCTTTGATTGAAATTTGCACACGTATACCTTTCGTTTCAAATTAGAGCAGCGTGGTGTATTAAGCCCCACATCTGGGACAGGTTTGGGGCTTACATGGAGAATACGTTTTTGTCAAGCAGTTAAATTAAGGGGCTATTATTTTACCCATTCACTAAGCATACATTCGTATTTTTTTTTAGAATTAAACATAAAAGTGAATACGATTACATAAGTGACATTTACGAGAATACAATGAAAAACAAAACAACAATGAATAGTATTCTAGTAACTTATGGCAAAACATAGTTCGTAACAATAATAATTTATCAGTAGTTCATATTCGTAGTCGGTTTTTACAAGCTTTTATTTAGCTTCATCTGTCCCGATGTATGTCATCAAATCTTACAAATTAAATTTGATCTACATCCCGGTTACCAATTGAGCTGAAATTTTGCATACATATGTAAATCGCCTGACAATGCAATATTATGTGACATGGTGCCGATCGGACGATGGAGCTGGAAGGTGGCCATAGGAACTTTGCAATGAAATGACACAACCTCGTCGAGTTTGGGCTCGTTTGAATCGTCTTTACAACTAGTTTGTCTTTAAGTGATAACCAGGGTCTGATGATGAGTCTGGCAGGTAGGTGCTCATAGGAACTCTGTAATGAAACGACGCAACCCCATCGAGTGTCGGCTCGTTTGATTCGTCTTAAGGAGTAGTCTGTCTTTCAATGGTAACCAGGGTCTGATGATAGGTCTGGATGGTGGTCATAGAAACACTGTAATGAAACGACGCTAGCCCATCGAGTCTCGGCTCTTTTGATTCATCTTGACAATTACTTTGATACTACATAGTAACCAGGATCTGATGATGGAACTGGAAGATGACCACAGGAACTCAGTAATTAAACGATATAAGTCCATCGTGTATGGGCTCGTTTGATTTGTCTATGAGGGTTTATAAACATATCACATTGCTAACGTTTTGCCTCAGGGTACCAGGGCGAACCCTGTTGAAAAGAAACTACTATACAAAGATACAGACGTTTAGAGAAGGCGAAAGTGAAGTGGCAAGACAAGATTTATAATTATATCGATGTCCAGAAGCGACAACGCTTGGAAAAAATAGTTTAGCAGTAGCTAAACATAAAGAATACCAATAGTTAGAACGACGTTACGTTACGCGATAAATATATTTTTCGATAAAGTGTGTAATTTATTAAAGTATAAAATAATACTAAGAAGTTAAAAATGAAATTTAAAAAAAAAAAACCTGAACATAATAAAAAAAACGGCCGTCCTCGCGTTTGGTCCACTACCACTTAACATCAAGTGGAGTGGAGTCATATGTTTGTATAAAAAATAGAAAGTTTTAACGTATTTTTTATAGCTTTCGTTTCGTTGACATAACGACATGCAATACATGAACTATATCCCAAATTATTTGATTTTGGAAGCAAAATTTCATAACAATATAGAACTTGAAGGTGCAAGTGCTCTGTTTGTGAATTAAACGAAACAGCGTGCATGTATTTGATAGATAGCACTAGTAACAAACGTCCAAGTGAATGTCAAAATGATAGCTGGTTGATTTCAGTTTGAAATTCGAACGACGCGGGAAACGACCAATACGTCAAAAGTGTCATTGTTTCGTGTAATACATTTCATTATTTTAATATGATTTCAATTGTTGGTTTATTGATAGCTTTTTTACAAAACAAGCGTTAATTTAACACAATATATTATATTGGAATATTTGAAATCGTACCTTACAAAGCAAATATTTCATTATAAGTTCAAACGAAAAACATATTAAGACGTCAGTGTATCAGAATTTTAAATAGGTATAAAATTCAAAAATTCCATAAATTTTTCATTTAACAAAATACTTGTTAAACTATCATGCCATATACAAACTTATATAAACTATCATGACATAAGAATCCTTGTTGAATGATTCAACTAGAATTCTTATAAACACTTGTGAAATTAATTAGGATATTATAAATTACTGTTTTTCTCAAATTAATTATAGCATAGTTATTATAGCACGTAACATATATATATAAATAAATTATCTATTTATGTAATTGTTATATACAGTATCCAAACAAAAATTTACCATATATAAATAGAAAACGACAAATCATTTCGGATAACTTGTTATGAGACCGCGTTATTTCACAACCCCTAACCCTGGCTTGATTTGAATACAAGTAGGTTATTAGGCTAGATAAAAAACAGCCCAAGCTTATATTAAAAAAAAAGAAAACATTCCTATCTTCACTGTGATCGATCGGTGTATTTATTATAAAAAGTTCAGTAAAGTAAGCCAGCCATTATGCTTATAATAATATACCTATCATGGAAACTCCTGAGCTCTCCTGGACCTCCCCTGGAAGTATCAAATAAAATATGTTTTTTATTATTAAAATTTATAGATGAAGGACAAAATTAAACGGCCAACAGTTCAGAAATACCTTAACGTTTAAAAAAAGGAATATTAAAGCGGAAATTTTATTCTATCTTTAAATATTGTTATCGTTTCCATGAAGAAATTAATTAAAATTCTACCTACTATAAAATAATTAGCACGATGTTTAAGGAAGGTTACATAAAATTGGACTTACCTATTGGGTATACATGGGGTTTAATTTTCCACTGACCTGCGCATTATATTTAACTAAATATGTTTTAATTTAAAACTTCTATCTTTCGATTTTTTCATGACTAAAGCATAACACATATGTAGGAAGATGAGTTGCTCCTGACCGATTTGGGCTCTGGCAGCCAAACATTGCCAGCTTCCATTCCATTCCATATTTTTTTAATTTTATTTTCGTGTTATGTTCATGTATTGAATGTGCGGAAAGCTATAAGTGCGCTGTGTCTATTCTTAAACAACAACTGCACTTAAAAAAACAATACAATCTGACAAAAAAAAAAAAAAAATTCTTCCCAGCTTATATAGACTTTAACACAACTATTGTATTAACAAATATTCAGATTTCCAGATTTAGAACTAATTAAAAACACTTCGTGATAGCAAAAGTCACTTTAATTTATGTACCATACCAGTACATACTTAACAGGATCCGAAGTAAGATGTACTTTTAAATTAATTATAATTAAGAGGCTGCATCTCCTAGTTTTAATTAAATCTTACTTACATTAAGGTATCAAGATTAATATGACATGCGAGCGAACGAGGTGGCTCAGTGGTTAAATATTGGAAGTTTTTAACTGGATTAGTAACATTGACGTTATTAAATTGAGTTTAGAGTTTAAGCATATAGAATCGTGAGGAAAGCTGCATGTGTCTGATGCAAATTCATATGTTTACTGCCACATCCAACAACCCGTATTGGAGCTCAGTAATGGAAGTTCCAAGCCGTCTTAAAAGAAGGGAGGTCTTAGCGGGGCAAAAATTCTATTGGACCACGACGTGGTTAAACCAAAAAGATGAGCCCATCAGCGAGACATTTACCGGTTCTTACTTAACTTAACGACTAATAATACGTTTTTTTGTCAAAATCTAAATCAAAATATTCTTTATTCCAGTAGGTTTTTACAAGTACTTTTATATTAAGTGCAGCTACCACCGGTTCAGAATGTAGATTCTATCGAGAAGAACCGCCAAGAAACTCAGTAGTTACTATTTTTTATCATTTCAAATACAAAGTCATGCTAGTTAAATACAATTATTTATGTATATAATCTGCCTGCCTGTATATATCGTGATTGAAAGTCAAGAAATATTATCTCCAAGCTTTTTTATCATGTTTATAATCTTGTATTGAATATAATAATATGCTTTTTTTATTAAAGTATATTTTACAAATGATTTGAATTTATGAATCGGCAAAGTTAAAAATATCTGCGGAACATCTGTAGTTTGGAATTCAAGACTTGGCTAAAAATTGTTTAAGGCTTAATTAAGAAATACAATTAAGTGTTTTGATTGAAAGATATTTATACTTTATCAAAACAGATTTCGTTACAGAAATCAATTGTAATAAGTATGTAATAACAGCTCTATTCACAATTTATTTTTCAAAATCAACCATTGTCATACAAACGATAATATCAAGAATACGAGAAAACCGTTGAAAACCATTAATGCGTAAAATGCTGACTTGCTACAAACCTTTGGTATTGCGGAATGTAAGGGAAATAGTCATAAAAGCCTTGCTAAAAAACGAACCAGCGCAGCGACATGCCAGAAACCGTTCAATTGACGGCTAAAAGCCTCATGAATGACCTACTTTAACAGCTGCTGACAGGCCAGCCGAAAATTACGACTAAGTCCTCGATGCTCTGAAAGAATCAGGAAATTTCAATGAAATATTTTTAATTTCAACAAAATTTCAAGCGCGCTGTTGTTTCTTTTATTATTGACATTAGTAGGTAGACTGGCAAGTGGTAAGGATTAATATTTCAAAAATCACCAATCATGTGCTACAAACCTTGGGAACTATGTCCGTTGTGGCTGTTATGACACTGATTTACTCGACCGTCAAACTGGAACACGAAATTACTAAGTATTGCTGTTTGACGGTCGAATATATGACGAGTGGGTACCTACCTTACAAAGCCTTACCTACATACATGTATTTAAATTATGTATGTATAGACAAATACACACACACAAATATGTCACTATCCGCTCATATTCATGCAATTTTTAAACTACATTTCCATTCAGTCAGAAAATAAATTACCTCGTTGGATATTCTTTTCAAAATTAAATACAAAAGAGGTCAAAACTAGAACAAGACAAGCCAAGAGGTTGTTATAAATGCAAAATTTTCTGTAAAGTAGGCTCCTAGAATATTATTAACAGTTTCCAACGAACTCCGCTGTTTAAGTAAACATTGTCCTTATTAATAAGGCTCGGTTTGGGAGCTTCGTTTAGACAAAGTTTAGTTCGTGCAAACGATATTAGCATAGTGTAAACATTATGATACTTAGGCGTATAGTATATATAACCTTATTGACACAGGGGCAAATTATTATTTTATCCCCTGTTATGACAATTTAATTGGACAAAATTTTGTAGGTGATTGGGCCGAGAAATATTTTGTATCGCGTTGATTAAATGAATGAGATATCTATAGATTTTTAGTCATTATAAACAGCACTATACCATAAATAAAAAACTAGCTAATCTAAAATTAAAAAATGGTTTATTCAGACTGACTTCCAACGCACAAACAAAACTACAGAGTGTATTATATTTATTTAATAAAGTAAGCATTGAATAAAAAGTTATCTTGGAAATTTCGACTTCACGAGGGGAATGGGAGGAGTGACTTTGTCTGAATTTTACTTCTACGAGCTCGGGACTGACGTCTAGTATCTTTTATGATAATGAATGATCATTCTAGTGAAATTTTACTTAATGATTGTATTAAGTTTTCAAAACCTTTTCCTTAAAAGTGAGAGGAGGCCTTTGCCCAGCAATGGGAAATTAACAGACTGTGTTAACTTTTTAAGTAAATTGCCAGTATTTGTGCTTCCTTGATATTTTTTTGAAAAGATGACTATAAAATTCATAGCAGATTCAAAGGAATATTATATTTTATTTATATATTATTTTGGCTTTTTAAATTAATATAAAAATAAAACATTGAACGTAAGCCGATTTCATTTCTTATCCTGTTAGGCTGATATGCTCAATTTATATTTGGAAACGCGTTGGCGTTAAATATGGAAATCAGTATTTTAACGTTTCTTGATATACTTGGTTTCTATAAGAAGAAACTCGAAACTTAACGTAGAACAGGATCGTGAAAAATTAAGAGTGAAAGTGAATGATTGACGCGTCAATGTTGCATATATTTAACAAAATAGCATATCATCGTAATTGGATTTTGAACATTTCGCGAGTGAGATATGAAGTCACAGAATAATACCGTTGAAAATGATTCATAACTCACATATGTTTCAAATTAAATAAATAAATATTGGACAACATCACATACATTACTCTGATCCCAATGTAAGTAGCTAAAGCACTTGTGTTATGGAGAATCAGAAGTAACGACGGTACCACAAATACCCAGACCGAAGACAACGTAGAAAACTAATGAACTTTTTCTAAATCGACTCGGCCGGGAATCGAACCCGGGACCTCGGAGTAGCGTACCCATGAAAACCGGTGTACACACTACTCGACCACGGAGGTCGTCAATTAATAGCAATACATTTATTATGAACATATTCACTTCAAGATTCATTCAAGAAACCTCGCTCCTCCTAGTTTAATAATCATAAATATACACAAAAACTAATTTGTATTTTTTTGCTGTCGTTACGACGAATAGTAACTACACGCACACTAAGGTATCTTGAAAGCACGAACTCAATAAGGCACGATAATACTGCTATAAGCTATAATTTTATTTTAAAATAACGGTGATTTCCTTCTCACCTGCAATGCACTAGGCCAGACACACGACGTGTCTCCAACGACTTCGACAGCAACCGGCTGGTATTCCGTCAGCTCAGAGGCGCAGGATGATTGAGAAGCAGAGGCCCCATACTGAGCCACTTGTATACTAATAGTGGTTCCCCTTGGACATATGAGGGTCACCATTTCTTCGTCACAGGCGGCTTTTTGATGCGTTCGGAGTGTCCCAAGTAGTAATTCTGGGGGAAATTATATACATTATATAAAAAACTCATACCAAGAATACAAATATAATCACGAATCAAGATTTTTTGTTCATGAAATAAGTTATTGGCCTTTCATATAGGCTACCTGATTTTATGTGGTCACCACTGCCCATAGTCATTATCGCAGCGAGAAATATTAACCATTATATAATGTTACTATAATGATACTATATATAAATGGATACTATTTACTTAATAAGGCTTTTGGAAATGGCCTCTACTTAATAATAAGAAGCATTGTGGCTTTGACCTTGATTCGTATCTACAGAATTGTATAGTTCGGGGTCAAAATCGTAAAGAGTAGAATGAAACCAGACCGCTATGCGGTATCATGGCCGAATAATAATAATAATACGCTAGCACTATAAGGACTTATTCATTTGCTGATAATATAAATAAAATATTATTATAAGTAGTTCTATAGTAGTAAATAGTAATTATATGTATAAGATAATGGATTCATTTAATACCTTCGATAAGTCTTAATTTCATCCTTGACCTACTTCGATAAAATAATCGATATATTTTTTTTAATCCTAATCTTTATTGTTTTGTTGTACTTATTCTATAGGCAGAGAGTGTTGTGTTAAACTAAATACTTTCATAGATTTTTTATTCCAAATTAAAGGTAAAATGTTTTCGATTCTATAAAGAAATTTTTTATATCAAATAACATTGAAAATTAATCTCACAATTTATATGGTGTTAATTTGTCACACAATTCAACGTCTCTACTTTAGTTATAACCGTATCAATGGTGATTAGAAATATCCATTACGGGCCTTATTTATAATCGTCGTGTAGTAAGTATTTAGTTAAACAATAATTCCTCTCTTTCTATCATCAACGATTTTACAGTCGAAAGAAAAAGACACATCATTGTTCAACCTGATAGTTTAACTAATCACCAACTAAGCAAGATTTATACTTAGTCCGCAAAGATTGCACTAATATTATAATGACTGCAAAGGTAAAGCACTAATTCGAAATCAGTGTGATACACCTTTAAACTATTTCTATAACACGTCCATATCGATGCTACGATCCAGCGTCTCGCATATAACAATGACAAACAGAACGTTACCTTTATCTCAAAGGCGTCGCCTTCGGTGTCATAATGTCTCATTACAACGTCCGAACGTCGCAGTTACGCAAATATGCCTTTACCTGTGAGACGGGATTGTGGAAAGCCAATAGAAATTATGCAAATCTAGCATCGTGGTGCTAATCACGTCTGAGTGAAACAGATCACGTTCGACCATTCTGATTAACATGCTGAATTCGAGATAAACCTTATTGTAAAGATCTACACTTTAATTGTTAATAGTTTGGATCTTCTTTTACAATCTTTGGTTGCGTGTTAAGTTTATTCGGTCTTAAATTTCAAATTCATCCAAAAATTGTGGTTTTGTTTAGAGAAATAACTTAATTATTTTTCTTTTCGTCTCCATTGCAAAAATGAAGGTATCTTAAGATGGAGCCGTTTTTATAAATTCTGTCACGTGTTCTGAGACTTTTAGCACGTGGTCTAAGTTAAGAATCGGTAGTGACTGTTGTAATATTTAAAAAAAAATCGTGCTAAACAATTACCGATCGTCAAAAATGATAATATTTATTGAAATTACTTTTAATTAATAGAAAAATCGCTAATTCTATGGGAATGATCGTCAACTAACTTGGATAGCAAACAAATGGAAAAATAAAATTAATTACTTTTGTTTTGCATCATCATTTAACAACTGTACTTATTTTTTTCTTTTTCCTTATGTGGGATAATCTTGAATACGCGTCCTATTGCAAATCATAAACTGAAAAACCTAACAAACCACAATATGACTTCAAAAAAAATCTTTAAGCACTTTTCGAATTGGTATAGAATAGTAGATAGTATTCGTTGAATACAAAATCAATGACTCGGTAATACAAAAAGTTCCTGATTGTATCATTGTAATAATAAATTGTTTCATTAATAAAAAATAATAATATTTATGTGCACAATGCACCTACAAAAATTTCAAGTGTGATTTGTCTTGATGTGTGTGTTGATCCTCTGAGACTGATCTGGGAAAATAACTTTGACTAATAATAATGAATCGCTATTTAGTTGCTGGTTAGTTTGAAACGCAACGGAATCTATAAAAGAATCTATCGTTGTGTTTCGCTTCATAATAATATATGGGTCCCGTGAGAGGTCAGACCTGTGATGGATCATTTCAAATTTATGACAATGTTGCGCATTTTCCGTGTTTTATAATGAGTCGATGTCCTGTACAAAATGTATTTATAAATAACGGCTTACTTACTTTTGTAGAAATAAAATCTGCCGGTATGTGTATGCAGTAATTATATTTAGCCGAGATCGCTCAGTCAGTACACGTAAATTTTAAGAGAATGTTCAAATCTAGGCACTACGTTTTCGTGTGCTAATTTGTATTTTTAAATGAATAAAGACAAACTCAGTTGTGAAGGTCATCATAATGAGGGTATCTGCATCTGTTGTATAAAATTCTGCTACATTTATACCCATGGAATATTGTGGAACAATCTCCAACTCCGGTTAAAAATGTTAAATCAATTACCATTTCTCATCAACGAAAAATAAAATATTTTTTATACAATTCAATGAAGATTCGAACTTTAAAAACGATATAACAAAAACAAACAAATCAAATGAATATAAGATGAGAATTTTAATACCATATTTCATTCAAAATGAATACCGGTGCCAGCTTAGTTATATTAAAAAAAAAAAGCCATAAAACGAAGTAATAAAATTCATATTCAATACTTAATTCCTATCTTCTCATTCCCACATATCATATATCATTATTAAAAAATTGTTTATAAATCGAGAGTATGTTTATATCAAAGTTAACTGTGTCTATCACGTGTTAGTGACCACACACATGCATGTGTACGATAGTAAAACTAGGATAAAAATATTTACAAGAGCCAACTGTTGGAACCCTCTGAACTTAAGTCGTTTAGACACCGGGTCATTAAGGGATGTCATCTATTTATAGCGGAATATATCTACTCGTATTTCATACTCGACGAGAGGCATAATAGGGCGCACGTGGCGAATGATCGGCCACGCTTTTGGACAGCGGCTTAAGTTATAAGATGTTGCTATTATTACATATATTTTTCGATTGAACTTCAATATTTCGTTCATATATTAATTGATGTTATTTTTTTTTATGTTATCGGTAGACGGACGAGCAAATGGGCCACCTGATGGTAAGTGGTCACCACCGCCCATAGACAATAGCGCTGTAAGAAATATTAACCATTCCTTACATCACCAATGCGCCACCAACCTTGGGAACTAAGATGTTATGTCTCTTGTGCCTGTAGTTACACTGGCTCACTCACCCTTCAAACTGGAACACAACAATACTAAGTACTGCTGTTTGGCGGTAATATCTGATGAGTGGGTGGTACCTACCCAGGCGGGCATGCACAAAGCCCTAACACCAAGAAAAATTTTGTTTTTCAAAACGGTATAGTACTCACGAAGTTATTTCCCTCCACTTTAAATTATCGGCGTGTATTAACAAATATAACCTGATTGTTGTTTGTTTTTTTTTTTAATTTTTATGTAACAACAATGTATAATAGCGTCAATATCTCCGTGGTGTACAACAAAACGGTCTCTGTATTGATCCTGTCCCTTTGAGTTATTGCCGTCACTCCTAACATATTCTAGCCTTAAGATTAATTTTAAGGGTAAATAGGAATATTAGTGATTCCTTAAATTAGAGCTTTGCTACGATTCTTTTAAAAATATATATTGATGTCGTTAATCTTATCTCATGCATATTTAGATATCTTGTAAGCACACATTAACAGCCTGTAAATTTTCCACTGGTGGGCCAAGGCTTCCTCTCCCGATGTTTTCCTTCACCGCCGAGCACGAGATGAATTATAAATACAAATTAAGCACTCTTGAAAGCCACTTACTAGAATAATTAAAAGTGGAGGGGCGCACCTACGTGAGTGTTCACATTCATAGATCTACAATGTTGCAGAGGTATCTAGTCAAAAGTGGATAGCCATACATAACCATACAAAATACTTGTTTAAAGGGATATTTTAAGTTCAAATTGTTGTGTGTCATCTGCATGTAAAGAACTACAAAGAATAATTAAAAACAAGTTTTCTTAACGAAAAAATGTTATGTGCAATTTTCATAGTAATCGGTGAAACATACATATCAAAGCTATTGACTAATCGTCGACTTTATACTAAAAAATGACCAAACCTTTTTTTATGTTTTCGAGCTAAAAACAAAATATGCACAAACAAACAATATTGGTTTTCAGGTAGAACGTATACATTGCAAAAATACTTTACTTTTTATTCTAATACTAGCTATGCCTGCAGTTTCACACACGCTTGTATTATAAATTTCAAAACGAAATAATGATTATATATTTTATATAAGATAATCGACCAATCACCGCCCCTCCCCACGCCAGTTAGCCTGTCTGCCTAAACGCGATAAACTCAAAACGTACTGAACCGATTTTCATAGTTTTTTTATCAAAGAAGTTCGCGAGGAAGATTTAAGTGTATTATTAATTAAAGTTCACTCTTTCTTATGTTTTATTATTTATTTGTTATGAACAGGACACGCAGAATAACAATTATAAAAAATATTTTTAAATATTGTACCTAATTATTAAATAAAACCAGTAATTATTTTTTTAAAAGTGATTTGAATATTAAAATGAAGGAATGTTCTATTATTTTTCTTTAATTTTACGATCTACGTAGCTTATACAGGATACATTTAAGTGTTCCGAAAATATCAATCAATTTTTTATATTTTAACAGCACTTGTACCAAACTGTGAGCATCTGTTTTGCGGCTAGCATGCTCCTACTTAAGGGGAAACTCTCGAGAATAATTAAAATTTAACGTAATGGTACACATAGTTAGCACATTATTCGTCTTTGTCACGTGAATGTGACGTATTTCTGTGCTCTATATTCGAACCCTGCTCCACCTTGACAATGTATTTAAAACTAACTGAAATAATGAGTTAAGATGAGATTCTTTTTTTTTTATTTCTATATATAACTAAAATTTCATGTGTGGATTCTTTAAGCAAACACTCAATTTTTAATAATATTTTAGTTGATATAAAGTTTGTAGTGAATTGTAAAGGAGAAGCCGTTTAATGTCCCACTGTTTACTTTGTGGTAGAGCTTTGTCCGGTTTGAAGGATGAGTGAGGCAGTGTAACTACAGGCACAAGGGACATAACATTGCTAAATTGTTGGCGCTTTGGTCATTTGTAGAATAATAAAAACTGTTGGCCTGAGGTCCTTTTTAAGAAAATATATGAAGTTTACTCATAAAATTCATAAATGACAGAATTTCATCCGACACTTGACCGATTTCTTGACAATGTTTTCAACACGACACAGTTTCACGAGTAATATACAAACACATAAAACTCATTCTTGCTTACTCATATCTGAACTCACGATCTGCGGTTAAAATTGTCGCAATTCATGCACTATGCCACCTCAGCTATAAGTCTTGTGAAATGTTTAACATCGTTGAAAATCTTTAGCTTAATTTATGAAATAAATCATTATTTATATTGAGATGTAAGTCTAAATATAAAAGTATTTTTTTTTTCATTCGTATAAATATACGATGCATAGATGCGTCTAAAGAAACATAAATATTAGTGGTCTTTCAATTTAACTGCTCAAGTGGTATTTTTACTCATCTTGTTTATCGAATAACATTAGAATATCGAATAATGTTAGGTATAAATAAATTTCTAAAATGTAATCAAGTAAAGTAACTATTGTTCTTCTTTGAGGTTCAGCTTGCTTCATATGAAATTTCAAATTCAGTTTTTTTATGGCACCTATGTCTTGGCGGATGAGCTTATGAGCAACCTGATGGTAAGTGGTCATCGTCGCCCATAGACAATGGCGCTGTAAGAAATATTAACCATTCCTTACATCGCCAAAGCGCCACCAACCTTGGGAACTAAGATGTTATGTCCCTTGTGCCTGTAGTTATACTGCCTCATTCACCCTTCAAACCGGTACACAACAATACTGAGTACCTCTGTTTGGCGGTAGAATATCTGATGAGTGGGTGGTAGCTACCCAGTAGCCCTACCAACAAGTAACCAGTACCACCAGTTCAGTCGTTTAGCCGTGAAAGCGTTGCAGACAGGCAGACAGAAAGAGTTACTTTTGAATTTATTTAATATAAACTGTATTCGTTTTTTAATCATCAACAGTTTGAGATTTTACTATATATAAAGACTCAAAAGTAAACAGCGTAGTATATAATTCATACTCTATGATTGTTTATGGCTGATTTTAATCTTAGTATAAATTTTACTGTATTAGGTGAAAAAATTAAGAAAAAGTTTTTAATAATTTAAAAAGCGAAGTTACACGCACAGTATCATTATTTCTTACATCATTATTGAATGTGCTGTTGGTCTAGTGGCTAGCACATATTGCTATAAATTCTGAGGTTCTAAATTCAAGCCCAGGGTAAACAAAATTTTTTTATTCGCTAAATATTCTCTTTAACCTTGGTATATAAAGTTTTTTGCAGGTTCTTCTCGGTACAATCTACATTCCAAACTGGAGGTATGGAGCTATACGTTCAATACAATTCTGTTAAATGTCAATTCAAAAGTGCTTGCAAAGTCGTACCTGAATAAAGTATACTTTGTTTTTGTTAAATTTAACATCTTAACATTCATTAAAATATTTTTAATATTAAATCTTCCATATCTTGCTTTATTGATAAATGAAGAATCCACGAAAGCAGTTTGTTATATGTATATAAAGTACGCTGAAACTATTTTTTAATTTCACGCTAAAAGTGATTCTTGAAAATCAAGAATCGTCTTTACAAGGATATTTCATTCAAGTTCCGAGTATTAATAAAGGAGGCATGAAGGCGATGAAATTGCGGTTTTAAAAGAAAATAGCAACTCACTTTTAAAATACCCTGTAACGTTTTCAAAGATTTTTAAAGTAAAATGATTATTAAAAACTTTTCAAACATAAAGTCAATAATAATTACAAGAATAAAGTATTTAGATTCAATATATAATCTACTTGACGATATGATCAAGTACTTAAATAGTTGTTTGCATAATATTAAATTTCATCGAATTTTATATGCACAATAGATCATCAAGAAACATAATCTTTAATTAATTTTTGAATAATAAATGGAAACTTCTAGAATATTTGTACGGGTACAATATAAACGTTTTTTTTTTTATTTAATTTGATACACTAAAATTGTTTTATAAGCAGTTGCTTTTACACTTAAATAAAAAAAAAAAAATCTATTGCCTTAAAAATCGCGCGCAATGTATCCAAGTCTTGACTTCCATGTATTTCAATAAATTTGTACTCACTGACAATAATAAAATCTGTTTGAGTATTTTATTGAAATTATTAATAGAATTATTAATTTCATTGAAGTAGTATTTACTCAATATTAAATAGAGATGCATGTTGTAAATAGATATACCAATATTGCACAAGCATTACACAAACATAATCGTAAATGATTACTATATGTAAATCATTTTTAATTAAATAAGTACTGTGTTTCTTGTCGGTTCTTCTCGGTAGATTCAATATTCCGAAAAGGTAGTAGCTTAAAATTAAAATTAATTTTCTAAAATAATATTCAAAAGTGCTTGTAAGAACCTTAATTTTTTTAATATATAATTTACTACCGCCATAATGTTACCATTACGCCCACTACAAGTGAAACATAACCGAACATTTTTTTTTTTTTTTTATGTTATAGGTGGCAAACGAGCAGGAGGCTCATCTGATGGAAAGTGACTACCACCGCCCATGGACATCTGCAACACCGGGGGGCTTGCAGGTGTGTTGCCGGCCTTTCAGGATAGAGTACGCTCTTTTCTTGAAGGTTCCCAAGTCGTATCGGTTCGGAAAAACCGCCGGCGAAAGCTGGTTCCACAGAGTAGTTGTGCGAGGCAGAAAATGTCTTAAAAATCGCGCTGTTGTGGATTTTCGGACATCTAGGTGGTGTGGGTGATATTTTGAATTTTGGCGAGATGTCCGAAGGTGAAATTCAGCAGCCGGAATTAATCTGAAAAATTCATCGGAACATTCCCCGTGATAAATTCTGTAGAAGATGCAGAGCGATCCAACATCTCTACGCAAAGCCAAAGGATCAAGCAGATCGGAAAGGGCTTGATCGTCGATAATTCGAGCCGCTCTACGTTGGATACGGTCGAATGGAAGGAGCTGGTACTGGGGAGCACCCGCCCAGAGGTGAGAGCAGTACTCCATGTGTGGCCGAATTTGTGCCTTGTAGAGTCTTAGACGATGGGCCGACGTGAAATACTGTCTTACCTTGCTGAGCACACCGAGCTTTTTTGATGCCAATTTGGCTTTGCCTTCCAATTGATCGCGGAACTGAACGAGGCTTGAAATATCGACGCCAAGTATTCCTATACTAGCTGTGGCGGCTAATGGAATGTTCTCAAATAGTGGAGATACGATAAATGGTGTTTTTTTTTAGGATTCAAACCTTGGTGAATTAACTTCATACTGTTAAAGAAAAATGTCGTATATAAACCCATATTTATATCATGAATTACCCGTATTGGGACAGTATGGAGGAATAAACTCGAACCTTCTTCTAAAAATACATGTACAAACTTTTTATATACTTTACTAAGTACATTTCTTAAGTTTCTGACTGTAAATAAAGACCAAAATCCCATACATTTTAAATGAAGGTATATTCTTTGAAAGCGAATTAGAATCAACGTGAGAAAAACAATCATTTAAATGGAAAGTTATTACCATTTACAATTATTATTTATTATCCGTTCATTTGTTTGGAATTACACGATACAGGTATACAATAAACGATTATTTAATTGTATTCGTAAAAACACTTAGAAGATCAAAGCGACTGTAGTTAGAATAAGCCCCTCAAAATCGTGTTTTCCAAACGAACAATACGTCTTTGAAGTCGGGCGTGGTGAACCGTATTATTTATGTTCCCAGGAATCACTCAAACGGGATCGTTTTACGCTTTAAGAAAAAAAAAGTGACAGTGCAAGTATGGTTTGACATTAACGTTCGTATCCCGCCATCAAAACATTTTACGACTATGCCGTATACGGTCAATACTGGAAACAGCCTCCGGTGACTGATTTAATGTTATACCGTTGAAAAGTATAAAGAACGCAGCTGAGGACATATGTGTGTATCTTTTTTAATGGCTTGTTCGGATTTACAAACGCTAAAGGCAATTTCATGTATCTATATAATATAGTTTGTCCTTATACTAAGATAGCTTTAGCTTGTCTCGTGTACAATGTTAATAAATTTACGACACGAATTGTATTATTTTAGAAATTATGTCACACTGATTTATGTCTCTGTTAACAATGAAGTTGCTGACTAATTTTGTCATCTAAAATTTTAAAAGCGAGCTTGGAACTTTTGGATTTTTTCCACTCAAACATTACTGATCCATTATACTTAAATGACTTTTACAGTCTTGTGGCTAGCTTAGGCTTCAAAATTCAAAGTCTAGGCATTTTGGAATAGAATTTAGCTGTGCTTACATAACTTTATATCGGAAAACGGTTAAGTGCAGCGCCGGAACTTTTTTTTTGGTCACTTTGATTCTGGAATGGAACAGTGACCGAAATCGGCCAAGAGTGCATCATGATCACCACATATTTACCAAAAAATTCGAAATAACATACTGACCTTAAAATTTTATATCAAAATAAACACTTTTACTATTGAAATATTATCCAAATCAATTTTCTCATCACAATTCTTATTGTAATTTGAATTTATAGACAATAGAAACCAAATAAATTCTATTCCAACGCACTATTCAATGTTTAATCTACTACATACGAGTAAGTCACGTTTAAATATTCTTGGAACTATTGTACGGTTAGTGGAGAGCAACTTTTGTACTCAAACAGAGAGTAGGCTTATTTCTCTACTCGTGAATAATGGTTACCGAGCGTTCGCTATTTTTGTGTTTTTTGCCTGATATCCATTGAGGTCAGCTCGCAAAAGAGGTTTTATAATTTTATATATTTTTTCCAGTTTTATGACTGAAATATAAGGCTTATAGTAGAAGTTTCTAATTAGGAGACCGACTAAATTAAAATATTAAATAAAATAAAAAAATGTAGTTTGACAAAGTTAGATTAAAAATAATAAATTCAAGTTTACATACATTTTACTTAAAAATACAAATATAAATATTGCCTTATATAGTTATTTTGCTTTTTACTTCGTGTTAATTCATGCTCTTACAAGTGTCATTCAATTCTCTGACTACAGAGATTACATGGCGGTTTCAAGAGCAACACGTGTGCACGCCACACGTCTAACTCCATGAATATATCTATAAATAGCCACACATATGTAAACACTCAACACGCATACTATAGCAGAAATGTTGTGACGAAGTTTTACAATTATTTATCTAAATATATAGAAAGCCAGCTACTAAATAATTATGACATTATCTTATTTAATATCAGATTATAAAATATTTTTAAAACGTCAATGGATGTTACGTCAAAAAGTCACGTCGTTTCGATCTAACGGAAACTTGAATTCGTTTTTGTTGCTTTAGTTTAATGTTCCGCGCGCGACATCTGCCTTTTGTTATAGATCAGTTGAAATCAAAATACTTTACTCAATATAGTGCAACATTAATTTATTGATTGTCACATTACCGGTTCGCAATACAGGCAAATGCTCCCGATGAGGGAACTCCCTTACATTTAATCTCAATATAATCTGTCGATCATATTGCTCGATGTTTTGCCCAGTGCAACGATGTTCGTTGTTGCAATTTTGATGGTCCTGGGGGCATCGTGAGCAAGTGCATTGTATCAATTCCTCTCAACAAGATACATGTTAGCGCAACTAATAACAATTATATTCCATCTACTAGCGCAATGAATTTCACAGTTTCAGCAGTGGTATGTTTGAAATGAATAATTTCTGGGTACTTTAGACATTTGTGAACATTCATAGTATTGTTTTAATAACTATTTATTGTCATAAATGTAAAAGTGTTTAATGTTCTATTCCCATGTATACATTGCAGTATTTAGAAAAAGCAACAACCACAAAAACGAAAAAAAAACTTGGATAGGATAAAAAAAAAACAATTATACATCTCTGTTGGTCTACATAATTTTTTCGACAACTTCAATAATCATCATAAAATTTCAGCTAGGTAACTGTAATGAATTATAAAGTTCTATAGCACACAGTTTTCTAAAAGATTCAGGAAGTCACTCGCGCTGTGCGCGCCAAAAGCCGACCCGTTACCGTGAACGGGATGATGGAGAGTTGAGGTCAATTATTTGACACCCACGGATTTGACAACCGTATAAAGGACTGGACGCACCACTGGGTTATATAGACCCTGACACACTGGTCAAAATTCATTGACACACTGCAGCTACCGTTAAGGACAAGCGCGGGCAACGAGGAAGACCACGAGGCCAGTAATAACCCACAACAATACGTCGGTATGCGCGCGAATACAAAAATGGCGTGCGCTCTTGCGCCGATTATCAGATAAAATTAGTTATTAATTTTATTAATTACACATATAGTAAAGTACATTTTATTAAAACCGTTATTATTCTTTACTGGCCCGCTATACGTACCTCATGAATCACTTTAACCATAAGTGAAAACCGTATAAAACGTTTTTGAGTTTATCGCAAACAGACGCGAGGAAGACTTTATAATATGAAGTGATTATAACTTTAAAGGTGGATTCTTCAAGTAAAAAGGCTGAGATATATCTGAAACTGAACACTTCGTCTTACTGACTTTCCCCGTAATTAGTTCATTTCTCACTCATAGAATCAAAATGCAATTCAACGGGTAAATGCTTCTAGCATTCTTGATAAAATTTTACACGGTCGTGATTTATTTCTAATGTGTATATAATTAATTATATTCGTAAATAAGTATTTTATTAATGTATTCCGATTCCCTCTTCATTGATTGAAAAATAATATGCTTGGATTTAATAATTAGTTAAGTCAGTGTTGATTCAATTGTTAAGGGCATAATTATGTATAGGTAGGCGGACGGCAAATGCAAACAAACATTTTGGCAACTAAGATGTTATATTGTAGTCACACTGGCTCTCTCACCCTTCAAACCGGTATACAACAATACAAAGAGATTTTGTTGTTTGGCGACAATCCTGCAAAAAGCCTTAAGTACGTTTTTAAATAATTAGCAATTCTTATAAAATATTTTATTTCCTACAAATTATTTTGTGATTATGTGTTTCACAGACAAAATGAAAAGAATGATCTCATTCGCTAATTAACAAATATCCTGCCGACAAACAGTTTTTTTTTTCCTTTGTGTCTTAAACAATGTGTAGATATGTATAATTACATGCACAAAGGACCTTAGACCTACGCACGCATAACCACTATAAAAGGCTTTGTAAAGTGCCTTACAGCTGAACTGTTCATTCCGTAATCTGCGGTCCCCATCGGTGGTAAGTCCCAGCCCTGGTTTGGTCGTTTCTGCAAAACGGCTTCACGCAGAAAATGGAAACGCTACCAAGACTGGGCTAACGCATCGGCGTCTCGTGATGTAAATACCAGCACATTCAGAACGGAATATAACTCTGCCTCTTGATCCTTCAAAAACGTGATTGCTAAGGCGAAGACGGAGTACATAGGCAGAATTTGCGAGAGACTGGTGCGCCTCCCTTCAGGAACACGTGCGTTCTGGCCCCCGCTAAGGCTGTCTGAGGGAATTTCTGTCAGCCCTCTATTCCATCTTTGCACAGAGACGGTGAGTCATTGGCCCATACAGCGAAGGAGAAAGCTGATCTTTTAGGCTCTCTCTTCGCGGCGAACTCGACTCTGGATGACCGAGGAAAGTCACCACCAACAATCCCACGGTGTGATACCACGAGGTTAAATTCCGGCAAAGTGCAGTTCGTAAAGCACTTCTTTCCTTGGATATTCATAAGTCGAGTGGACCCGATGGCATCCCTCCAATCGTGCTACGGACTTGTGCTCCCGAATTGGCGCCGGTCTTAACGCGTCTTTTCCGGCAATCCTATGCATTCGGCATCGTCCCGACCTCCTGGAAGACTGCTTTGGTGCATCCGATCCCTAAAAAGTGCAACCGCTCAGACCCGTCCAATTATAGGCCTATAGCCATCACCTCCTTGTTCTCCAAGGTAACGGAGTCCATTATAAGCTGCCAGCTCCTGCGGTACCTAGAGGAGTACCAGCTGGTTAGCGACCGCCAGTACGGTTTCCATCGGGGTCGCTCAGCCGGTGATCTTCTAGTTTACCTTACTCATAGATGGGCGGAAGAAGTTGAGAGCAAGGGGGAGGCATTAGCAGCCAGTCTGGACATAGCGAAGGCCTTCGATCGCGTGTGGCACAAAGCGCTTCTTTCGAAGCTTCCTTCCTATGGGCTTCTCGGGAAATTATGCAATTGGATTACCAGTTTTTTGGCAGATCGGAGCATCAAGGTCGTTGTCGACGGTGCATGCTCCGACTTAAAATTCGTCAATGCTGGTGTTCCACAAGGCTGCGTTCTATCACCCACTCTGTTTCTTCTGCATATCAATGACTTGTTGCAAATCAGTAACATTCACTGCTATGCAAACGACAGCACCGTAGACACCTGATACACCGGCCGTACTAATATTTCTGGGGAAAACGTCGAAGAAAACCGGAACAAACTTGTGTCTGAAATCGAGTCTTCGTTAAACAAAGTCTCGAACTGGGGTCGACTAAACCTAGTCCATTTCAACCTCAAAAAGACGCACGTTTGCGGGTTAACTGCTAAAAAAACACCATTTGTTGTATCTTCACGTTTCGAGAACATTCCGTTAACCGCCACAGATAGTATCGGAATACTTGGCGTCGATATTTCGAGCCTCGTTCAGTTCCGCGGTCAATTGGAAGGCAAAGCCAAATTGGCATCAAAAAAGCTCGGTGTGCTCAGCAAGGCAAGTCAGTATTTCACGTCGGCCCATCGTCTTAAGATTATACAAGGCGCAAATTCGGCCTCACATGGAATACTGCTCTCATCTCTGGGCAGGGTGATCCCCAGTACCAGCTCCTTTTATTTGACCGTATCCAACGTAGAGCGGCTCGAATTATCGACGATCAAGCCCTTTCCAATCTGCTTGATCCTTTGGCTTTGCGTAGAGATGTTGGATCGCTCTGCATCTTCTTCAGAATTTTTCACGGGAAATGTTCGAGGAATTGTTCGGATTAATCCCGGCTGCTGAATTTCACCTTCGGACAACTCGTCAAAAATCCAAATATCACCCGCACCACCTAGATGACCGAAAATCCACAACAGCGCGATTTTTAAGACATTTTCTGCCTCGCACAACCATTCTGTGGAACCAGCTTTCGCCGGCGGTTTTTCCGAACCGATACGACTTGGGAACCTTCAAGAAAAGAGCGTACTCCTTCCTGAAAGGCCGGCAACGCACCTGCAAGGCCCCCGGTATTGCAGATGTCCATGGCGGTGGTAGTCACTTTCCATCAGGTGGTCTTCCTGCTCGTTTGCCACCTCTAACATAAAAAAAAAAATTCGAGAATAATCCATCGTTTATTGATTCATTTAATATACATTTAATTCGGATTTTCACTATATAAATAAAAAATATTAAGGTAGACGAAGAGTATTAATGCAGTCGACAGCGGAGGCCACGTGGAGCCAACTCACCACGTGACCACGACGGGCACAACGCTGTCTTCTCAGCGAAATAGTAAAATATGACCGCGCTTACTACGTTGAATAAAATGTATATCTTTTTATAACATTACGTTGCCGTGTGAGGCCATGTGTATCCTTTAGAGTATCCTTATGCTACATTCCAACCTGGGATATTCCCGTCGCTAGACAGCCTCACATCGGGGGCTAATTTTATTTATCATTTAAACATTTTAATATTTCAATCCACAAATTTTAAATTTTATTTGTAAATCGTAATTTATCGATGTTCTATATTAAGAAAACAAAGGAATAGGAGGAACATATTTTAATTTCAAATGTCTATATTAAAAATCAATTACAGAATTCTACCTTCACAGATATCGTTCAACGAGAGTTATAAAAGTGTGCGACATTCCTTAAATATGTCTATGTTGGGCAAAGGTCTCCTCATCACACTGATACTTACCTATTTTGTAACATCATGGTTTAATCTCCAAGTCTTTGCTCAACAGTGAATTATTTAGAGAGTGTTACTTTATACCCAAATATATGTTTATCATTAATTAATTAATTTATCTTTAATATGTTTATTAGATCATAATTTACATTAAGAACTTAGTGTGAATACTGATCAAAATAAATAATTGTTACTGTATAAATCATGATAGAAGCAATTAATATTTGAAGTAACGAGGCTTACTATACTCGAACACGTTCAAACATTAAAGTAGGTAAAGTTCTACACCCACATATAATGCTGTTTATTTAGGTTATGGTCTAAGTTATAAAACCTTAATAGATGGACGATATTAAAGTTATGTCTTGAATGTGTTTGATATAACCCTTTTAACTTAACGCTTAAACAATAATATCACTTGAAAACAAAGTGGACCAAACCAGTGCATAATGTTTAAGACGAGTCATAATCAACCATATTTATATACTTATTGAAGCAATATTGTGGTGTAGTAGAATATACAGACTGTTATAATCTTCATTCATCCTCCTGCCCTTATCCCAATTTTACTTGGGGTCGGCACAGCATGTCTTCTTCTTCCATACTTCTCTGTCGGACGTCATCTCACAAGTAACATTCTTTCTAATTATATCGTCTTTCACACAATCCATCCATCGTTTCTTGGGTCGTCCCCTACCTCTATATCCATCCACATCCATTCTCAAAACCTTTCTCACAACATGGTCCTCATTCCTCCGCATAACATGCCCATACCAAGACAGCCGGTTTCCAGATAGCTTTTCGATTACCGGTGCCACTTTCAAACTTATACTAATTAATTTTAATTAAGACTGTTATAATCTTATACTAATTAATTAGAAAGTAATAAGTAATTTCAATGAGGATTAATACTGACAAGGAACATCAAACTTAGTCGGTACATGTGCTGCAACCAGCTTCAGTTTATGTGTTCCGCCCAGCTGAACATTTGACAAGGGTATCGCTCTGTGGAGCCTTGGAGGTCACACGCATATCACCTCGATATATTATCAAAGGGTGATTCCCGAAAGCGTTTTGCTAAGTTAGATAAGATATTACAAGCGCCAGTAATTATACTATCGGTCTTTGTGAACATGTTTATTATTAGGCTTTGTAGTTAATACTGTTGCCTGAAACTTGGAATTAAATTATAATATTAACTATAATTGCTATTTTGGTACCAACAAATACTCGTCGTTTTTAACGATATTAGATCCGCTGTTTTAATACATAAATATTTATAACAAGGGAAAAAGTTATTACAGAAAACGAATTTCATCTGACCTTTAAAATTGATTTGGTTTTATAGGTAATTTCCGCTATATAAAATAAATATATACTTTATGTTCTTTGTTTAGCTACTTTTTTTTATTCATTTAAATTACATTTATGATCGTTATGCAACCTACTGGGTTCAACATTAACCATTAATCGGTCTAACTGTTAAGGAGCAGTTCAGTTACATATAACGTACAAAGGACTTATATATATATATATATTTAGATCTTTTTTAGGCCTTAAATATAAATAGATCAACATAAAAATTTACAAAAAATTTAGTATATTAATAAGGTACCGATTATTTTTTATTTAATTTTGTTTTCTCGTTGCTGTTAATTTTTTTTTAAAGACAGACGGAGGGGCAAATTAACCACTTGATGGTAAGTGATCACTGCCGCCCGAAATGTATACCGAGATGAAATATACATTGGAGTTGTAGGAAATATTAAGCATTCCTCATATATCCAATGCGCCAGCAACTTCAGCTAAGATGTTGTCCATCATGCCCGCAGTAATATATATAACATTGCTGTTTCGGGGTATAATATCTGATGGTTACGTGGTTCCTACCCAGATGTGCTTGCAAAAGACCCTAGTACTAACTAAAACAAATTTCTTAAAAGTGCTAGCAATAATGTTATCCTAGAAAGGTTTTCACCTTTCGTAATAAAATTTCTAATAAATAAATACAAAATCATAAAAAAGGTTTAAAATATTAACTTTCGTTTTTATTAAAAAAAGACAACAAAAAATTCTTGTCCGATATTCTGTTCAGTAACTCACACAGAGGAATTTATGAACGTAAAAACTAACATTCGGCTCTGCCATTAAATTTTTACAGCCCCCAGAGCACTTGGGTGATGTTTTTATTAACCCTGTACAACACATATGTCCGCCCTTGCTTAGATTGTAAAACTTCAAAACAAAGTTTACTATTTTATATACAAATATCGTTAACTAAAGTATTGAGAAGGAGCGTGGGATTTATAAATGTATTCAAGTGCCCAGCACCCTTAAATTTATGAATAAAAAAAAATAGTTTTAGAAACGTTCTTCTCGCATATTGTAAAAAAAATAGATTTTTTGTTTTAAATATATATTTTTTTTATATTAAAATTTTATTAATAAATTAATCAAACATTAGATTTTTTTTTTGCGTAGGTACGAGTGTGATTGACAATGCGGTGAGCGTAACTGTTTTTTTTTTAAATGATAAACGTTAATAGTTCAATTTGTGGGGTTTAGTAAAATTAAATACTCGAATAAAATTATTAAACAAAGCGACGACAATAGTGTAGTTAGTTAGATTAAATTATTAATAGTAATATCGTGAAATATAATTTATTTTTTTAATGACATAAAATATCATATTATATCAAAGTAACGTGACACATTAATTCTAAGGTATAATATGTATGAACGAACGAAAACGCCGGACAAATATTTTTAATTAACCGTAAAAAAATACAATATGAAAATAATATTTATCTTCGTTTATTTTATTCAATATCAAACAACAGTCTAAATTAAATATAAATATATTTATTACAATAATAAATGGCGTTGCTCTTTTAATTTTGGGAAAAAAAGGTAAGTATACTGAGAAATGGTGGTCCATTGTGCTGGTGGTCGTGGTGGTTCCTTATCATATTTTTTTTTTACATAATTAACAGCCTGTAAATTTCCCACTACTGGGGTAAGGCCTCCTCTCACTTTGAGGAGAGTGGTTATGGAGCATAGTCCACCACGCTGCTCCAATGTTTTCCTTCGCCGCCGAGCACAGGATGAATTATAAACACAAATTAAGCACTTGAAAATTCAGCGGTGCTTGCCTGGGTTTGAACCCGCAATCATCGGTTAAGATGCACGCATTCTAACAACTGGGCCATCTCGGCTATATTCATCATCATCAATCTCGGCTATATGATCATATTGTCATGATATTGGAACTGTAAGAAATATTAACTATTCCTTACAAAGCCAATGCGGCACCAACGTTGGTATTTCAGTTTGACGCCTGCTATTGCAACGTAGATAGTATTTAAATCAATTCAATTGTACTACAAAAACACAACGTCTTAAATGTGTTGCGTTTCACAACACATTTAAGACACGTTACATAACATATTTATTTTAAATTTTATCGCTCTCATATAACGTGTTTTCGTAATCAGTTCTGAACAAATTTTATTGCTTCTAAAAGTTAACCTAAACATAAGGTAACGATTTTATTGGCAAGCAATGAATCTTTATGGTTAACCGTTTAAGAGCTAACGTTAAAAACTATTTATATTTTGTTACTAAACTTACAAAACCAATTCATTTTAGCAAATGATCATATGGAAAATTTACGAGTAGTCATCCTTAGGCCAAGTGGAGTGACATATATGCAAATTAGCCAGTGATGGTCAAAAATAGTAGAAGATTATTTATAGGGAGTTTTGAGAGAGCTTTGTAACCATCGATAGAAGTTTACCGGGTGATAATGTTGACAAAGATGTGTCAATTATAACAAACTATTCAACCTACTAGGTAAATGTAGTGAAATTGCAAAGTCCTAGAGGCCATAGGGCTAGAGGCCGCCCAGGCTCATGGACCGATGAACTGATTAAGGTAGCAGGAGAAAAATTGGATAATCGTGGCTAGACAAAAAGAACGATGGAAGTCCTTGGAGGAAGCTTTTACCCGAAAGGAGTCCATTAAAATGAAACGACGACCTCCGTGGTCGAGTAGTGTGTACGCCGGTTTTCATGGGTACGCCACTCCGAGGTCCCGGGTTCGATTCCCGGCCGAGTCGATGTAGAAAAACTTCATTAGTTTTCTATGTTGTCTTGGGTCTGGGTGTTTGTGGTACCGTCGTTACTTCTGATTTTCCATAACACAAGTGCTTTAGCTACTTACATTGGGATCAGAGTAATATATGTGATGTTGTCCAATAATTATGAAAAAAAAAAAAAAAATCACGACATTATATGTTAAACAGTTAGAAAAAAATTAAAATGATCTTAGTAATATAGCTAAAAATAATCTTTATTTAAAATAGTTTATTAACTAAATTGTGGGATGTGGAATTAAATAAAGCTTAATTATTATTATTATTATTATTCAAGCTGCAGCATAGTTTAGGGTTATAATATAGCTGAAGGCGTCACGGTAGCTTGCGAAAGCCAAGTGTCACTTGCGTTTTAGGGATTGGTCATCAAATGTTAAACAAAAAAAGTAGTCTATGTCCTTCTTCAAATGTCATTGAATTCGTGACAGTGGATTTGTCGTGAAAGTGCAACACACAGACAGAATTACTGTCGCATTTATAATATTAATATAGATTCTTGATATCATATATGATAAAACGATAATATTATGAATATATTACGTTATTTCAAAAACACACATTTTATGAAACTACTGTAGAATTATATGTTTGACGACGAAACACCAGTAGGAGTTTCCGCATACAGAATAAATATAAATAGAAAATCTAACGCATCCTAAAATAGGTGATCTATACCATTTTATTTATTTCGATTACTATTATATATTAAAAAGTAATTGGTTATATATTAACAGATATAGTTATATAAATAAATATTGGTCCCTTTTTACAGCGATCGGAAAACAATGATCTTCATTTGTTTTAAGCTATTATGCGATAACTTGCGCAAAAAATCTAATCCGTGCTCAGATTTTTACCAAAATATAGAAGTTCATGTGTTCCAGCGCCATCTAGCGGCGAGTTTTTATTTTTTTTTATTTTTTAGGTAGATAGACTGGATGAGCCACCTGATGTTAAGCGGTCACCACTGCCTATAGACATTGGCGCCGTAAGAAATTTTAACCATTCCTTACATCGCCAATGCGCCACCAACATTGGGGACTGAGATGTTATGTCTCTTGTAACTGCTATTATACTGGCTCACGCAACCTTCAAACCGAAACAAAACAATTTTAAGTATCGCTGCTTCGCAGTACGACTTGGGACCTATAAGACTTGTTCAAATTCAAATTCAAAATCAAAAGAAATGCAAATTTATAATTAGTACATTTCCATATTCACATACCTTGACAGATGCACAGAATTTACATATTTATGACTTAAATGTATGATTATACAATTTGACCCGACATTGTAGCAATGATTTTATGTTATTTGACTTTAATAAATTAATATATAGATTTAAGTTGACAGAGGGTACTATGTATCTACCAATAAAATCCATTCAATCTAATTGCTTACAATATTAATAGTTATTTTATGTCTAAGGTTACCAAGGATCATATGTATAATAAAAATAATAATTTAATTTATATTAAAACTGATAAAAGTAATTTAAATTGAATTTTAAGAAAATAGAGGTAGTCTCTGGCTCAAGTATTATTAATACCAATATTAATTTGCCTAATAGTAATTTATCCTTCGATAAATTCCTAAATTTTAAAATTAGAAATAAACAAAACAATAATAATAGTAAACTTGTCAACCTGGTGCACTAAAACATTCAAGGAATGACAGGAAAAGATTTAGAAATTGAGTTATTCATAAACAATAATGCCATCGATATTTTATGTATAACAGAACATTGGCATATAACAGAAAATTATCAGTTTATGTTTATTTTCAGTGGTCACCAGATGGCTAGTACGTTCAGTAGAAAAGCTATGCGTGGTGGCTCATTAATACAACAAAAAAAGACGTCTTTCAATATATGACGATGTGAACAATGCTCTCTCTGAAATAGTAAATTGATTTAGTGTTAATAATTTAATGTTAAATAGTAAAAAGACAAAATGTATTAAATTCACTACTCCTAATTTAAGATGTGTCAAAACGAGTGTATTTTTAAACAGGGAAGCATTAGATGTGTTAGAATCAACAGAGTTCCTTGGTATGACAATAGACTCTAAGCTCCAATGGGGCCCCCCTATAAATAAATTGGCCAATGGACTCAGCTCTGCAGCCTATGCGGTAAAAAAAAAAAGACTTTTGACTGATGTGGATACGGCTCGCCTTGTGTATTTCAGTTATTTCCACAGTATAATGTCGTATGGCATCCTACTCTGGGGTAATGCAGCTGACATTAATACCATTTTTGTACTGCAGAAGAGGGCTATTTGTGCAATTTATAACCTGGGCCCAAAAGATTCATAAAGAGGTAAATTTAAAGAAATTAAAATAATGACTGTCGCTTCTCAATTTGTTTTTGATAATTTTATGTATGTACGCAAAAACATAAATGATTTTTCCAGAAATTGTGACGTACATTCTATTAATACTAGGAACAAGAATAAACTTGTTACTCCAAGTACCCGATTACACAGGGTTAGTAACTCTTTTTTTGGGGCAATGTATACGTTTTTACGACAGGATCCCAGAAAAGGTTAAAGATTATTCAATTATAAAATTCAAAAGAATCGTTAAAGAGCGTTTGTGTGCTAAACGATATTACAACACTAATGACTTTTTAGTTGACTGCACACCTTGGGAATGAAATGATCGCCTCCAGGCTGTTTCAAATAACTAAAATATAATTATTATTGTACATGCAAAATGTAAAAAAAAAAAATATATATATCCCGCTGAGTTTCTTTCGCCGGTTCTTCTCAGGTCCGAGGTGTTAAATTCCGAACCGGTGGTAGATTTTTGACTATCAATAAGCAAGTGTAAACACTTCTATATTGAATAAAGATTTTTGACTTTGACTTTGATTTTGGGAACCCTCAAGAAAAGAGCGTACTCCTTCCTTAAAGGCTGGCAACGCTTCTGCAAGCCCCCCGGTGTTGCAGATGTCACTTTCCATCAGGTGAGCCTCCTGCTCGTTTATCATCTATCACATAAAAAAAAGTAGAATATCTAAGGATGGGTGGTACCTAACAGGACGGACTTGAACAAAGATGACTAAGTAAAAAGTTAAGAGTTGCAATAGATAGCATAAGCTACCACTTAGTGAAAAAATATATATTTGTGTCAACTATCACGGTGATCGATCAGTGTTGAAATCTCCTAATCTCAAACAGATCCATTTTGTAACATCTGCGAATATACTATACTAGAAGGAGTTTCTTAAAAGTAACCAACGTATTGAACCCTAATCTTTCCCCTTCGCATACACAGTTCGTTAAGAATGACTTCACGTGTTTATTGAGCTAACAAAGAACCATTTGGGAGCTAACAGTTCATTGTTTGTAAACCGGAAGTTAGAGGAAACTTCAGTCACTCTCGAAACTTCCACTACGGGCTTAAAGGTGAAGATAAACCTCGGTTCAATTGTATAGTTCTTTCTACTTAAGTCAAGTTTGTCTTGAGATGAGATGGCTTAAAATATTTGTTCATATACTTTAATTAAACTGGACAGGGGTTTTCTTACTTAATTTAAGTTGAATCTATACTTACTTGTCTAACTAGCAACACAAAGCCAAAACTATTGTGCTTAGAAGACTAAAATTTAGAGCATAGATTTATTTTATCACGTAAGCAAGTGATAAGAAAATATTTCTGGAAATATTAACTTTAAAGGGGAAATGGGAGGGGTAACATAGTCAATATGTTAAATCAATGCATTTGAAGTCGAAATATGACTTTCGTAAAACTGCAATAAAATATTAAAACATTAACACCTCGTTTGGTTGATTCTACGAGTGATGGGAGAACTTTTTCATTTATCGCCCTGATGGTTGGATGATAGGACGAGTTAATAGCTGGCATTCTTAGAATATTCAACGCTTTTGTCTTGTACAGAAAAAAATATTGCAACTTTAGTATACATATAAATTCAAGTTAAATAAAATTGTTATATTATGGGATAAGACGAATCGCTTTCTATAAATTTGGCATCCAATCAAATCATACTTCTTTTGGATCCTTTTTTAATATGTAATAGTTTTATATACTACTCTGGAGTAATGCAGCTGACATTAATACTATTTTTGTACTGCAGAAGAGGGCTATTCGTGCAATTTATAACCTGGGCCTAAAAGATTCGTTAAGAGGTAAATTTAAAGAAATTAAAATAATGACTGTCGCTTCTCAATTTGTTTTTGATAATATTATGTATATACGCAAACACATAAATGATTTTCCCAGAAATTGTGACGTACATTCTATTAACACTAGGAACAAGAATAAACTTGTTACTCCAATTATCCGATTACACAGGGTTAGTAACTCTTTTTTGGAGCAATGTATACGTTTTTATAACAGGATCCCGGAAAACGTTCAAAATTATTCAATAATAAAATTCAAAGGAATCGTTAAAGAGCGTTTGTGTGCTAAAGGATATTACAACACTAATGACTTTTTAGTTGACTGCACACCTTGGGAATGAAATGATTGCCTCCAGGCTGCTTCAAATAAATAAAATGTAATTATTATTGTACATGCAAAATGTAAAAAAAAAATATATATATATATCCCGCTGAGTTTCTATCGCCGGTTCTTCTCAGGTCCGAGGTGATAAATTTCGAACCGGTGGTAGATTTTTGACTATCAATAAGCAAGTGTAAACACTTCTATATTGAATAAAGATTTTTGACTTTGACTTTGATATTACAGATCGTATTATTTGTAGTATTAGGCCAGTCAATAAAGCCCGTGAACGTCAAATAATTAGTATCATTATGATTTTTTGGTATGTTTTTTCGGACGTTAAAATAATAACAAATTAAAATTTTCAACCCTCTGGGGTGAACGCTAGGGGGTTGAGAGGGTGAAAAGCGTTTTTGCTTATAACTTTGTGAAATTGTTAGATGGTTGAAAATTGGACAGAAGGTATAAATAATTATAACTTACCTTGTATTAAAATTTCAACCTTTTTTGTTTAGTGCAAAATTAGTTATTAACAAAAAATAATGTATTTTGTACCTTATTTATTTTATTTCAATAAAATCTTGAAAAAAAAAGATATAATTTGTACAAGTCTGTCCACAGTTATTTTACTACCAAACTTTGTATTTCTCTTTTTAAGTGAAGAACACTGAACAGTGATATCATTGTCTTATAATTTTAAGTTTGCTAAGATATTCTGTAATAACCCGAAATTCGTGAAACGTCAGATAGTTAAATGGGACATAAACTATAATAAATATTATATCATTATTATCCATTAAAACTATACACACATCAATGCACACAAAATGATTTATTACCGTAAGTCAGTTTTCAACTTTCACGATTAAAATACGAAAAGATTTCTTAAAGAAAGGTCACTGCTAATTTTCTTTTTCTAAAATTTCTTTACTATTTTTATATGATGTTATTTAAGAAAATAATTATATGGACTTTTAGACTTTAAACAAAAGTTCGCTTTCAGAAAATTTCAGACATCTTGAAACGCAGAAAATACGCGGCTATTTTTCAGTATTATATTTGTTAGCTCGTGTTAGTCGCTTCGGTCAGTCGTTTTAGAATATTCTAAATAAACTGAATTAAGGTTATTGTAATACTAAACTATATACTGTCACACACTTTTATTAAAGATCACATCACACGCTTTCTACATCTGCTAGTGACGTACGCAGTGAAAGGGGTCGTAATGGAAAAAAATTGATAAAGTAGAAATAGTTGCTTTGTCAACTGCCAAGTCGGTTATTTCTTTTCCTTTTTACGCATTTTATTTCTTCAAAAGCCAGATTTACGTCACGTACGGATAAATGGAATAAATATTCGTTTAAGTCGACACTACGGTGACATACCTTTTGGAAAATATTGTAGGTGTGGACTTGAGTCATTTCAATTTGGTTTATTATTTTTTTGTACGTCATTTCGTAGGTTCGTATTATTCTGTATTATTATTTTTTACTTTATGGATAGACGTTGGTCGCTTTAATAAATATTAACCTTTCCTTACGTCACACCAAAATCAACCTTGGGAATTAAGATGTTATGCCCCTTATACGTGCAGTTTTATTGGCTGGAGGGTGAGTGATTACCCTTCAAATCGGAACACAGCAATACTAAGTACTGTTGTTTGACGGTAGAATAACTGATGAGTGGTTAGTACATACCTAGACGGGCTTGCACAAAGAACTGCCGCCAAGTTGACTTGTTTGCTGATTTGAAATAAAATAAAAAACCTGTTTATTTCAATATTAAAACAAGTAACATGTTTGATAACAACAAATTCGAGTTAGTCTACTTTAATATCAATTTGTTACCCTAACGGGACAGCTCAATACACGTACCTATTATTCAGTAAACTATAACATAATACTAAATAATACTATATTTTAAATATAAGATTTTAAATTAACATGGTTATTTTTATTACTAACAGTATTTAAAACGGAATATTTACCATGTTTTTTTCTTTTTATTTGGTGGAGCTCGATATTTCGACATTATCTACGAATGTCTTGTTCACGAGAACAAACGTCGTTTTAAATACTATATTTTAAATGTACTCCAAGGCGGCTGACTTTATATATAATTGAGTTTTTAAATATTTAGATCCAAGATCACCAAGTTGAATTAAATTTGCAAATTGCACATTTTATAAAAACAAAAAAGGATATGAAATCTCTGATTATACTTGAATATTTTAAGCAAAAATTAAAGAAAACTCTCTGCATCCCTGGAGCGACAACAGCTGGATAAAAGATGCATTCAGCGCGAAAATTGCAGCCGTCCACGCTCAAAGATTTCATACGCTATGAGTATGTTTCTGTTTTCATATGTTGGTTTAACTTTTTTTTTTACGAAATGGGTAAAATTAAAGTAAGAGCCTGTAAATCTTACTCAGCTCAGCCAAGACCTTTCATTTAGAGAAGAAGGCTCGGTGCTTATAACATCACGCTGCTGCAATGCGGATTGGTGGATTCACACATTTCAGATTTCATTCTCGAATTCGTTTTGCAGTTTTGTTCACGATTTTTCATCTATCAGCCAGTACGAAATAAATTGTAAGTATAGGTAAAGTGCATATTAAGTGGTACTTGCCCGGATTCGAACTAACAAAACTCCGATTAAGATATCCTGTTTTCTAACCCCTGGCCAATTTATTACTTATATTGATTCCTAAATAAAAGCGTAAGACGAAGACGAAGAAAACAAATAGTGTTGTATTTACTCTGGAGTACAAAAACCACATATTATTTTTACCATCTATATCTTTATACTTGACGTTTATACATTTAGCACATTTTTATATGAGTTCATAAATCAGTTTGACCAATGTTAGAAAGGGTTACTGACCCGTAATAAAAACGAGACAAGAATTTAATGGAGTCGTGTTAAAGAATTTTATGAACACCATTTAACATAATCATTTTTGTCGGCCAACGGTTTCCACTTAAACATAAGCCCTTTTCTGAAACCTATACATATTTTGAAAATCACTCGTATAGCTTACATAAATACTTTTCATGTGCAGACATGGAACCCGCGACCTATGATGCTGCAGTTAATTGTGGTGAATCAGAATACCGATAGGTTGCACAATTATTAAAGCCCAAAAAAACGTGTATTTGTTGCAATATAATGTTTCCTTACAGAGAATGTCATGACATATTTTTTAAAATGCTTGCTTAAAACCTCCGTGGTCGAGTAGTGTGTACACCGGTTTTCATGGGTACGCCACTCCGAGGAACCGGGTTCGATTCCCCGCCGAGTCGATGTAGAAAAAGTTCATTAGTTTTCTATGTTATCTTGGGTCTGGGTGTTTGTGGTGGCGTCGTTTCATCTGATTTTCCATATAACAAGTGCTTTAGCTACTTACATTGGGAACAGAGTAATGCATGTGGAGTTAAAAAAAAAATCTACAACATCAATTAATAAGCTTCGAAATATAAAGAGAATGTAACAATAGAATTGGTCTCTCAGCGTTAATTTCAATAGACGTAACAATACGACATACATATATTCATATAATTGATGAGACAGAGTGAGATTCCGAAGTGCAAATCAAATCTACTAGTACAAATCAAGTATACTCAATTCTCGCAAACATATTTAGTTATTATTATACCTTATCAGCCACTAATCAACTAGTAAAGACTCCGTAATTAAAGGTAATCTAATTTTGGATTCAATCGTCTTAGTTAAATAATAACTATGTATTCATGTTTAACTCAATTTATTTATAGATTTGACATTTCGAAATGTAACAGTCACCTTACTATCGAATATATTTATCTCGATATTATCTTAATTAAAGTAAATTCATTTGATATAATAACTAATAACTTATCATAACTGTGTGCGTTTAGATAGCTACGAAGGCTGCAAATACAGAGGCCCTAGGATCAAGACAAGGGTCGTGCCAATAAAAGTTGCTGGGTCTATACATGGTAAAATCAGGCTGAGATAGCTCAGTCACTAATATACAGAAAACCTATACAAGTATCTAGATTTTTCATGTTTTATTTGTGTTTATATATATGTATACATATTTCATTCAAGGAAATAACACGTGTCGGCAAATTTGACTGGACGAAATTCTGTATCTCTTGTTTCCGCCGACCCATACTAAAGCAGCAATGGATTCCAAATCTCCTTAAAAGAAAATTAGATTTTGATCCAGGACCAAGATATTTCCTGGATACTACTTTAAGTGTGTAAACAGATATATTATTTATTATACATATGTATTAAAATATACAGTTGATGATTTCATCTATACAACATAAAAGGGACCAGAAATTCGAATCTAAATAATGCTAAGCATACTTATCGGCGTCATCTAACTGCCCGGAGGATACGTGGTCGGTTGGATAAATTCGGCCCATTATTTAGTAGAGTGGGCCTTTGTTCGGAGAGGATTATATCAAGTTCTTGTCACGTACAAGATTCAGAAACAGTCAGGACAGCTCAAGCTACTGTACGGGAGAGCTTTAGGAAATACATGAGTGTATATATCTGGGGAATCGTATTGCGCATTCGAATATAGAAGATCTATAAGATATAATACTTCAAATGTACTTTAATGTAATACTTTTGATATTTATTTTTTCAGGGTGATTCTATTTTTCTTTCTTTCGGATCAAACACGCTTTAATGGCTTACGTCACAGTAGTTTGCGAAAGCGTCCCCGTGGCGCCCACCGAAGATACGGAGAGTTTTTTAGTAGGTATTCCGTTGCAGTAGGTATCCTGGGCACGGACTAGTCCCACATAACACCCCCCCCCTGACTTCACGTGGGCGAAACTCGTATATCAGCGTTTATCAGCAAGAAAAAAGACTTAAATAGCCGTCAGTAATAAATACGATTTCCATAATATGCTTCCAATGGCTCCTCTTAGTGTGTGCCTCGCATATTTAGGTCATTTATTGAAAAATGCTTAGACGCCCTAGCGTTATCTTTCGACATTGTATCTCTAACGGATCCTTCTATCGCCATTTAATATTACCAAAAGACACTATTGTCTGGTCGCTGCCGAGTAGATCCTTCACATTAATCTCTACTCTGCGGCCTACCGGTTAGCTTTTAATATTATGTACCTAGATATTAACATTTCATCCAGTATCAATTTTAAATGACAGCATCACATCTAATAATATTTGCATAGTAAATAAGGTGAAGTTCTCTCTTGATCAGGATTACGCTCTATGTCAAGCTCAGGTTTATTTAAGTATAGATTACTCCAGTCATTTGTTCAATGATTCCGGTGAATATCAGCTCGACGAATCATTACATAGTCAATAAATTTCTTACTAACTTTTAATGCGTTCAGACAAATTGTGGAACTTAGTATTCACATCCATAACTTAGCTGAATGTGTTTCTGGTGTGTTTATTTTAACTGGACCAAATAGGATGGTAAGTGATAGGATGACAACCGCTCACAGACAATTTCGCTTTAAGAAATATTAACCATTCCTTACATCGCTGATGCGCTACCAACCTTGAGAACTAAGATGGTATGTCCCTCGTGCCAAACACAAAAATACTGAGTACCGATATTTGGCGGTTGAATATCTGATAAGTGCCTGGTACCTATCGCGACGGGCTTGCAAAAAGCCCTATAACCAAGAAACTTATGACATGTCCTCAGCACGGTTAAGGTATGAGACGATTAAGTGGGTAGTCCTTTAATGTAATAAAAATAACCAAAAGTAATTAATTAATTTATAAATATTCATAAGTGGATGTCGGAAATCATGTACGATTCCCGGCTAATTTAGTTGCTTAAATGGCAATTTGTCAAAGTAATGATTGCGTGTAGCTCGCGTTTCATTCAATTATTGGTTGGTAATTCGTTTTCAGCAATGTTCAATTAATATAATTTCGTATGATAAAAGTATATTTTATTCATTTTTATTATTAATTGCAATCATATAAATATATTTCATACACATTATCAGTATGCAATGTTAACTGTTGTTGGGAAATACACGATGTCGAAAAATTTTTGATTCTATTCTATATTTGGGTTCTGGATACATAAACCAAGTTAAAATATTCGCTACAAAAAGGTAAATCAAAAATGTATTATGTAATATATATGTTAGAACAGATCATGTACTGACGTACTTTATAATGACTAGTCTGTAATATAAGTAAATACAGTGCATAATTATAATATAAATTATTGCGAAATTCATATTATCATTTTATTTTTATTATATAAATTATATTACGCTAGATGTGCCCGCGACATCGTGCGCGTTTGAATTTAACAAAAAGTATTTTTTTTTTTTATGTTATATGTGGCAAACGAGCAGGAGGCTCATCTGATGGAAAGGGGACTACCACCGCCCATGGACATCTGCAACACCGGGGGGCTTGCAGGTGATTGTAATTGTAATTCGCTATAAGCTATCATGGCATTTTTGTCTCATGTATAATATATCTCTAAATGTCTATGATCAGTTTGCTTACTTATTATTAAATTTACGTAAACTTATGTTTCGTTGCCGAGCAAGCCGAGATGGTCCAGTGGTTAGAACACGTGCATTTTAACCGATGATTGCGGGTTCAAATCAAGGTTGTGTTTATAATTCATCTCGTGCTCGGCAGTGAAGGAAAACACGGTAATGATGCATGTGTCTAATTTCAATGAAATTCTGCCACATGTGTATCCACCAACCCGCATTGGAGCGCTTGGTGGAATATGCTCCAATCATATAATTATTATATTATTATTATTTTTATTGTATCGGTACTGGGACTAAACACCTGATGGTAAGCAGTTACATTAAGACATAGACATTAGCACCGTATGAAATTGTAACCGATTCTTATATAACTAATGGTATGTTAAATCCCTTGTGATTATAGTAACACTGGCTCACGTATCTTTCAATCCGGTACACAACAATATTAAGTATCTACTTGGCAGTAGAATATACAATTATTGGATTGTACAAAGTATAAATAAGTAATAGGGTTTATTTAATGTAGAGCTTAAACATTTAAAATTTATTTCATATTAAATTAAACTAATGAATAATTTAAAATAATATTTATTTATATAAAATTCATAATGAAGACTAACTATATTATACAATAAAGGAATACACACAAAATATTGATTTAGGACAATTACTCTACGAAGATCTTAATCAAATATTAACCAACCTGATTTTAGGTGGAGATAAATGAATTTAATCAATTTTGTGAATAAAGGTCGAGATGTACCCGAATACCTCACGGATATTAACAATTAAACTTGTCCTAAGCTAACACCTAAATGGGTTTTCAGGATCACTGGTCGTGTTATAGGGTTAAATAAAGATATGGTCCCATAAATAATATATAAGTACATATACTTCGTGTTCGCGAGAGCTCTTTGTCAAAGTACGTTTTTAAATGAAATTCAAATTAATAACAAAATTCATATACGAAATGTATGAATAGAGGAATTTTTTAAGTGCAGAAACGTAATTTCGAAACAAACCTTAAAAACGGCATTTTCATAAATATTATTGATAATTTTTTTTCTTTTCTTGGTAACGACCGAAATTAATATTCAAATCAAAGTATATCTCATCCAAGTAGGCTCTTGCGAGCACTTTTGAATAATTAAAGTTATTTAATATGATTAAATTAAACTCAAAGCTAAATATTAAATGAGAACGATATAATTATCGCTGACAATTATACTCTTAATAAATAGTTTAAGCCGGTTTTTGTCCCAGTGATTATGAGACGATAGCTGCACATAGAAGATCGGTCTCATTTTGAAGAGCTCCAGCCGTAGACGTGCAGAAAAATAAAGAGGATTCTTGATTGCAATTGAATAAATTGTTACGATTTAACAAATAATTAATTTTAGAGAGCCGAAAAAGTCACTGACCGGGTAGAGAACGGCGCTATGGCTGTATAAAAAAAATTGAATAGTACGAAATTATGTCGTCAGTTTACAATGAAATTAAATAAAAAAAAAAACCTGTCATAGGTTTCGAAATTTCAAAAAATCTGTCGATTAAACGCGAAGTTTCGCTGGCGACCCGCTAGTATACTGTTATATGTATACTAATATATCTAGCAACTTCCTTTAATGTCGTATCATCCTCGTAACAATTAATTAAAAATTGTTTCTTATTTAGAAAAGAAGTAAATACAAGCGACCCCGGGTTTCCTGTAGGAATAAGGAAAGTTTTTTTTTAAATTCAGAAACGTAAGTTGGACACAAATTTATGAAACGTCATGTTCTGAACTCAATTTTTTCGACATCTTTGCCAGTATGAAAAATCCTTTCATTTGTCATTAAATAAACTGAACTCTTTATTTGGTTCTGATAAATTCAGTAATTTTGAAGATCATTATCAGTATTTTAATTAGAACTGTATCACGATATTGTGCATACTTTATATTTTCCTACCAACATCAGTAACTAAGATTTAAAATAACAACAGAATTCATAGAAGAATTTGTATTCATTATATTAAAACACAGATTATCTTTAGTAGAAAAGATAATGTTTAATTAAATACATTTTGAAACAAAACTAGACAAAGTTTAAAAGTCTTGCAACTCTATTGAGAATGATAATAATTACAGTAACATTTTACTCTACCGGGAAGAAGATTAGCGCTAAATCTTCGTACGAAATGCGCAAGAAATAAACCGCGTTTTGGTTTCTACAAAAACACATTTAATGATGGGATGACTCGCACTTCAATTCGCGCGGGGACCTTACATTATAACGACGTTATCTATATTTATAAAATAACATGTCCTGGCTGACTGATTCATCATAACAAATGAAGCCCTAAGTTTAATAGTTTATTTGGTGAGTAGGTTTTACTGGACACCCACTATGGAAGATATTTTGGAATTTCTACCCCTAAGGGAATGAAATAAGGGTCAATTTTTTTTATGTAAGTTCGACATTTTTTAAGTTAAGAACATGAAACTTAATTACTAACAGTATCTAAAACGGGATATTTACCATGTTTTTTATTTTTATTTCGTGGAGCTCGATATTTCGACATTATCTACGAATGTCTTGTTCACGAGTCCCGTTTTAGATACTGTTAGTAATAAAAATAACCATGTTAATTTAAAATCTTATATGAAACTTAATGTTTGGAATACTGTTTATAAATTATTAAATACGTATTTAAGGCTCTCTAGATATTCTACCCTAAAGGTGGTGTAAAAGGGGTCCAAATATCGTACACACAACATATTTCTACCGACTTTAAAAAATTTGATTTTTGAGCCATTGGAATTTTTCTCCGGAGTTGAAATCGTCATTTAAAGTAAGCAGGACTTAGAACCTCCAAAAGGTAAATTACTGCTTACATCCCTCGTTAAAGGTATTTATCTCTTGGTTATTTACTTGATCATTATAAATCGAACATACATTGTTTAAGAATAAACATATTAATAAATTTAAAAATGGAATGACAAAGCTTAACTTAAAATACCGATTAATCATTATTATTAATTTATACGCCTGAAGTAAGAGTAATCTTCAAACTTGTGATCAAACATCTTGATCGTTGTATAAATCAAATTAAGATTAATTGTTAGGATAGCTGTTAACAAAGAGATTTGAGGCATCACCAAAGACATTCGTTTAGAAAAGTTACTTTTAAACCATTTTCTATAAACGAGTTTGTAGATTGGCTTAGAACTATACATTATTTTATCTAAAGGGTATTAATTTATGAACGTGTGTATGTAGGTACCATCCACTCATCAGATATTCTACAACCCAGTGTTGTTGTGTTCCGATTTGAAGGGTGAGTGAGCGAGTGTAACTACAGGCACAAGGGACATAACATCTTAGTTTCCATAGTTAGTAGCATATTTGCGATATTGTCTATGGGTCGTGGTGACCACTTACCATTAGATGGTCCATATGCTCGTCCGCCTACCTCTATCATAAAAAAGTATCGACTGACGTATAGTATTATATTATGTATATTTTCAATTTTTTTTTTTTTGTAATAAATTTTTCTCTCTATTTTTATTGACATGGTTTATTTGTCAGAGCACCAGGACAGTGAAATTACGATGACGAGTCAAATCATAATGAAAACCGGTTCAAGTACCACTTAATTTTAAACTACCTAATTTGTTTGTATAACAATTCATCATGACCTCTGCAGTTAAAGAAAAGTCGTTAAGAAACCTGCATGTGTAGGATAAAATCTGACACATAAAATATATCCTCCCGCGTATATTATATGCATGGCTGTGTGAACAATATCCAAACCGGTGATAAAAAGGGCCATAGCACAACGATGGTACTTTTTACTACCTATTTGAATAAAGCGGTTTAAAGACTGCTGTGAAAAAAATGATTAATAATATTATTTATTATTTTATTCATTATTTTATGTATAAATATTCATCAACAAATTATAAATTGCGAAAAATTTACGAGATTTGAAACATCAATCTTTTATCAAGCTTCTTATATCAAATTTTAAATCGGTTGAATGATAAGAAAATTCTAAAATATTTTATCGTGTCATCCAAGAACGGAGCAAAACCATGTCAACGACGAAAGTTTTATTATTGAACCGAAATCTCCGGAGAAAACGTTCGAGTTTAACTTTTTTATTTGTTCAACCATTTTGGTGAATTCTGGATCGTCGGTGAGCTTTGTTGAATCTTGAATCACCTCAGTTGTCACGTTTTATAATCGCGTTTTTCATTTGTGTTTCTTAGCTAAACTAAAGCATTAGTATGTTTATAATTACTATTGTGTTCAAATATAATTATAAAAAACAAGATATTTATTATTCAAGGTTAAAATCGTCATGTTACAATGTTGAATTAAATATAAAGCTAGCATTGGTTTGGAAAATACATTCTAACGAGAAGAACCGACAAGAAACTCAGTAGATTCCACCATTTTAATTACAGAGGATGCCAGTAAGTAATTTTCTTTATAAATCTTGCCTAGAAATTAGTAAATACTAAGACCACGATTTTTTATCTGTAATATAATCTTGCATTGAGTAATATGCCTTATTTATCAATGTTTTTTTCTGACATGAGAGTTAAGGTCATAGTTAATATAATAAATAATAAATATTGGACAACATCACATACATTACTCTGATCCCAATGTAAGTAGCTAAAGCACTTGTGTTATGGAAAATCAGAAGTAACGACGGTACCACAAAAACCCAGACCCAAGACAACATAGAAAACTAATGAACTTTTTCTACATCGACTCCGCCGAAAATCGAGCCCGGGACCTCGGAGTGGCGTACCCATGAAAACCGGTGTACACAATACTCGACCACGGAGGTCGTCGTGGAATATAAACTGTTATTAATACTTTTAGTTTTTTACTTGAGGACATGGGAACTTGAAAAATAATTTGAATTAAGTAAAAAGTGTATGTGTTATGAACGTGTTATTAATTAAAAATAACAAAAATAACAGCAATTTCTCTCAAACGTAGAAATGTAATTTGAATAACTTTTCGTCGAAACCACTAAAATGGTATAGAATTTGACTTTTTTTTTCACTGTACGTATAAAAGAATTCGAACATATAAATCTGCACATTTTAGTTAAACAATCTCAATAAAATTTAAATTACAAATTAAGTATAAAGGATAAAAAATAGGATCTAAAATAATACAATAAAATTAAATTCAACTGTAATATTTGGATCAAATACGCATAATCCCATTATCTACTAGCCTATCTTTATAAGAGCCTATCTTTTATAAAATAAGGTTTACCTCATTCTCTTCATATGAATGTAATTAAAAATAGTTTTACGTTTGAAAATATTGATTACAAAAAAAAATATAATTAATATTTTATTCTTGTGTCACCACTCATGTAACACTTACACTCAAATTTAAACATTAACAACTTAAATATGTAATAAAATGCACATTTTTGAATAAGGTGAAGTGGTCTATTTTGTGCGATTTGACACTCAACTTGGAGACTTAGCGAGCAGCTTCATGATATAGTTTATATGTCACCCTGTGCGCGCGCATCATAAACACACCAAAAGAACTCAAACTTCAAAAAAATATTAATAAATGCATTGTTGATAACGTACTAAGATAATATAAAATAGAACACAAATGTACTTTCAATCAGCAGTGCTCTCTCTATTTCCTCACAACCCAAAGAAGGCAAATCGACACGAACGGATCGAAAATACAGATGCACCCAATGGATTTATGTGCTTTTCGAAGGATACCGTACATAAACTTGATAACATTTACTAGGCGAGTCGTGATTCGTACCTGTCTGCAATTACATAAGCTAGCGACTAAACCAACGACGCATTTTTGAGAAGCATATTACACGAATATGATTAATCCAAGTTAGGTATGTATTTGTGCCATTTGCAAATTCTATAGTAACCTAGTACTAAAATAGCACTGCAGTATTTTTTCTGTGAATTAAGACTATACGTACCGTTAAACACTACATAGTATAAAACAAAGTCGCTACCCGCTGTCTGTCTTTGTATGCTTAAATCTTTAAAACTACGCAACTGGTTTTGATGCGGGTTTTTTAGTAGATTGAGTGATTTAAGAATAGGGTTTATATGTATGTATACATGTTTAAAGTAGAGAAATACTGATAATTTTAGAGGTTTCTAATGTGATGTCGTAAATAAACACATTTTTTTGCGCTTACATTGCAAATGCTGGCTGAACCCTACGAGATAGATCAAAATAATGTGCTGCAGTATTGTACACATTAAAAATGTCTACAAAAAGTCCGCAATGGTATAAATCTATCTCTTAGGGATAACCCACAATAAACATTTTGTATCCTTTACTTTTAACGAGAAATAATGGCTTATTTACGAAGTAATTTTAAGCAATACAGCATTAATCCAGGGCCCGCTGGATTGCAGTAAAAATTTTAAAATGTGGGACCAAATGTATATATATATATATATTTTATATTGTCTTAATTTATATCATATACAATTTAAAATAGTATATTTATTATAAAAAAAATATGTATTTAAAGTCAGTATGGGCTACGTCTTCCAAGAATAAGACTAGCACGAAGTCCAGCGAAAATCTGCTGATGTTCATTAAAGTAAAATGTAAAAAAAATAAAAAAAATCCTTATACAATTAAGTACAATAAATACATTGTGCATTTAATATAGATTACTATAACCCTTTACAGCATATAATTTAAATGGATATTTTAGAAGATATTAAAGATTTAAAATGCAGGGACATAGGGGTTTGTATAGTCTAATGAAATATAAGCTGTGAACGTTCTATATAAAGACATTCTGTAGTATATATTATATACCATACACAAAGGGCTTAAACGCAGCTCGACTACCGATTATATATTATTAATTAAGAGTTTATGCCAGATTAACCGTTTCCAGTATAATGAGTCAGTTTTTTAAAGTGACTATGAACCAAATATTCTGTATTATTTTTAAGAAATAAAGGAATAAAACCAAGCTAAATGCACAATATTAAGCTTCAAACTTCATGATATTTCTACAAAAGTACATCGTTAACCGAATAACTTATATAATAACTTACGCAATTATAAAGATAAAGTCTTAAATTTATATTAAGATTAAATTTTTTTTTTTTTATTTCAATAAACCGATCAACATTTAATCACAACGAACAAATTGGCATTCCCCACCGAGCGCTCGCAAAGGTAGGACGTATCGCTCGTCGTCGCGTGACACATTCACACATACACACAGGTATTTTCTACGTATACAGCCTCTCGCTACAGATATAGCGCAGGTAAGACGTTTTGATCTATAGTATTTATGGATCAAAACTTTTTTTTTACTTAAATAAACTTTGTAAGCTATAAAAAAAATACATTTTTATGATGACAATACATTTTAACTGACCTCAAAAAGGGAGGTGCTCAATTCAATTGTAATTCATTTTTATTATTATTAGTTCAGAACCAGGTACCATTATTAGTTATTTTTAACTACCACCTACCTTAATTTAAAAGAAAAACTTCATCGTCTTTATGCATTATATTTATTTATAAACTCATAATTTAATTTTCATTTATAATTAGACTACCAGTGTCCTTAAAGGTTAGGGTAGTCAATATTTTTTGTATAATTAGCGTATTTTTATCCCTGCTCGTGTCCCTATCTGTTCGGGGTCGGCGCAGCATGTCTTTTCCTTCCATTCCCTTCTATTATTCGTCATCTGAACATTCAAGTTTATCTCTCTGACTCCCTCCTCTCACACTCCATCCATGTCTTCTTAGATATTTTAAAATTTGATAAAAAAAAATCTCAAGAAATCGTAAGTACATTACAATTTACGGTTACTATGAATGACAATAGATTTTAATATTATACAGTTTTTATTTTTATATATTAACCTATCCATCCAATATATTATAATAATTTTAGTGATTTAGTATCATTCATATGTCATATTATTTTCTATGCATTTGAAAAAAAACCCATAGAAATTACGTATAGTATACGGAATAAATACTTTAATAGCATCACGATACTTCATATCGACTGGCTTGACTATAGTAGTTGTGATTATTCACACATGCGCAATAACACGCACACGAGCTTAAAAATGTCATAAATTGACAAACGATAATTGGAATAAGCGCTCTTAACACAAAATAATAACCCAATAAATATTTGAATAGTTCTAGAATGTTCGAATTGTATGTATGCTAAAACTAATTAGACAGTTGTATAATACTTGACATTTATTATATTTGGTCTTGCGACGTGATGTACTATAGATATTCTATTGTTACCATCCCATCCTATGACGATCGATGTCGTAACAATGCTTCGTGATTGTGACATACTATTGACATTTATAAGGGCTGTTACACAAGTGACGTTAAATTATATTAAATACGTTATACTATCGATATTACTAATGAATTTTACAGAATAATTATATTAATTAAAAAAACTTAATGATGTTTTATCTCACACAATGGCCGCTGACTCTACTTTACTAGTTTAATCCAGTTTTAACCGGACTTCAAATTTTTTAACGTTCAATTTTATCTGACTAATGACAACACTGTAGTCTTTTGTTTTCAGTAACATAAACTAGTATTATCGGATACCCTGATACTAGAAGCTTTGACAGTTGACTGGTTGTACGGCGCACCAACGCCTGGTGATAAAGACAATCAAGCTGTTTCGATAAAACTAACAAGTATGCCACGATACATTTTGTATAAAGGATATTACTTTTCGTAATATAAAAATTGGTCGTTGTATACTTTTGTTTTCAAGTTAGCTATTACTAGGACTTGAAGGTTAAGTTAAATGATCATATTAAATGTAAACGTACCAAACGTCTTCGAATAAAATTTCTATCGAAATTAACCAATAAGACAATTGGGTATTTAATCTTTTCCACCAATTAAATAACATAATTAGTATATATGTATATATTAAATTTATTTTTTCTGAAAATTAACTCTTACTAACATTATTCAATATTTATAATATAATCTGTCTTATTTATTAATATATATTTTTTACAAGAATAAATTTACTATTATGAATATTTAAATAAACTACGTAAATCCGTAAACATATCGTATATCACTAATCAGTTAAATAACTTGAACATCTATCTTCCTACTGTCGAGGTAACTAAACTATTTTTCTGTAGTTAAAATTCAAAGAATTGAATCGGCCACTTGATGATATATACCTAAACCTTACCTTTACTACAACGCGTACAGTGCCATCGTAAAATACAATAATCGTTACCCACATTGTCCATTTGCTGCCAACCATGAGACCTAACTCGTGCCTTTAATTACACTAGCTCACTCAGCCTTCGTACGGAAAAAACGTTCGACGCATTGCGGTTTAGAGTGTTTAATATGTTGATGCAACTTTATTAAATTAACATCCAATTTGATAGGTACTATTAGTTTCGTCTAAAACAAAATATGGATCGTCCATTATTGAGGTTATACACCTTAATCTATTAAGGACTGGTAAAAATTTGAAATTTCATAAAATAATCGAACGTTTTACTTCGTACAATATTTCATAACGGAAAATACATAACACGAGTTAGTCTAGTGATTAGAATTCGTAAATGTTAACGAAAGATCGCAAGTTCAATCCGAGTAAGCACCACTTAGTTTCCTATGCTTAATGTGTGTTTATTTTTCATCCCTTATTTAACTGTGAAAGAATAAGTCCTTATGAAACTTGTATATACTGACATTTTATAACTTTACTATGATACATTTTTATTAATTATAACTATATGCCTTCAGATCTTTATTTCTCCAAATAATTAATAAAAATAGTATAAATGACGTTATTTTAACTAAACTTAAAAATAAAAATATTATGATCTGATTCTACAACTATATTACAGTACGCATTAGACAAAAAAAACTACTGTAATTAAAAATGTTGTTAAGAGTTATAAATTTATATAAAAACAATACAAAGTACAATCTTTATTGGCATGGAAAAGAGTAACTAATGAGTTACTTGGTGGTTCTTCTCACTGGAATCTACAATTCAATGACAATTCAAAAATTCATTTTATGAGCCTAATTGAATAAGAATATTTTGATTTTGATTTTAACATAACCGATTCAAAATCAAAATCAAATTAACAGTCATGTTAGTAAAATACAATTATATATGTATGTTACGTCTCCTGCCTGGAAGTCAACAAGCATTAACTCCACGCTTTTTTATCATCAATATAATCTTGTATCGAATAATATACCAATGTATTCTTTACAATTGACTTGAATCTATGAAACGGCAAATTTAAAAATGTCTGCGGAATTTTATTATAGAAGCGGATACCTTGCCCCAAGAATGATTTATTGACTTTGCGGAGTCGGAAACTTGGCGTTCTAAGCTTATCCTTACTTCTTGTGCATATACAATGATTATCACTGATTTTATCAAAGTGATCAATGCTACTGTGAATATACATAATATTGTTCTAAATATACTGTGACGCAACAGTGAGTATTCCTACTTTGTTGAAAACATCCCGAAGAGAGTCTCTAGCTCCAAGATTATAAATAGACCGTTGATTACTAGATAGTTCTTACCTAAATTGTCAGCTCGATGCAGCGGGATTATTGAGATCCACATCACTATGAGATAACAAATCGTTAAAGCCATCGTGTCCACTTCACGTCCGTCACTTAAAACATCGTTTATTATTTTCACATTTCACTGATTCAAAGTTTCTACACCATTTTCACGGTCCATATAATCTCATAGCAAGCGATAGGGATCTGAAAATAAATAAAGATTATTTAACATTACTTCAATTGTATTTAAATATTTTTTTCTTTTAGTTAAATTTTGCTTTGCAGTTAACTAGATTCTTTCTTATTCTTATTTTAAATTTTAAATTATTTTATTTGCCATCATAGAAAGTGCCTGCCACGGGATACCGCCATACAGATATCACTAATGTTAGTTGTTGAAACGATTTAATAATAGAAAATCAATATACATTATAAAAACATAGTTTCATTATTAATACTCATATAATATCAATACATTTTAGAGCAGCAGTGGGAGGGAATGACGTCATAAGAGAACGTCACACTGTTAGCCGTTACTGCACTCGACGCGGTCTTACATCAAAGACGCTCCAAACGATGTTTTACATCAAAAAATGATTCAAAAGCATTTTAGTTACAAAATGAATTCTTCGAGGGCAAAGCTGCGGGTTCAGACATATACAAAGAGACAGTTGAACTCTTCCACCTAGAGTGCAACGGGTCGAAAAGTTAGTATTGTGATAAATACAGTAAACTTCTGAGAAAATCTTGCAACAATCAAGAATCGTACTCGCTTGAGACCAAGTGAACCGAGAGTGATTGCACCGTTCTATACTCTAAAGGATACGGTCGTACTGGTATATTCTAGCAATCGTATAGCTTTTAGTTTCAATAACAAGAAAGCTGACCAGCAAACGTTTAACGTAGAAGCAAAAATATAAGGGTACGATCGTATTAGTAAACCATTGCGATCATAACTTATGATTTTCATGACATGTAGGTTGTTCGAATGAAGCATTGTGTAGTAACAAATGGTATTAGTTTTTATGAGTCTTTTGTAACATTGACGCAAACTTTGTGCATACATTAAAACAGGAGAATAATGTACTTATAGGTCAAATTATGTTAACACTAGTTGTCGCCCGTGGCTTCGCTCGCGCTTTGGTTGTCATGTGTTAGGCAAAAAGTACCCCATATCCTTCCTTGGAGTTCAAGTTTGCCTCATACCAAATTTCGTCAAATGTTCATTGGTTTGGCAGTGAAAGAGCGACAGACAGACAGACAGAGTTACTTTTACATTTATAATATTAGTATAGATAGAGGAATATGCTACCTATTTTTGGAACTAAGTTCATTTCAGCGGTTTACAATAGAGTGAACTAGCCGAAATACTTACGTAAACGTTATGTCCAAGCGACCTTTCCCTCTCTTTTTCACCCCTGTTTCTTTCTTATATACATGGTATTACATAAAATTATTAAAATAATTTATTTGTTACTTGCATTTTGTCTAAGCTAGTATTTATTTTAATATTATCTCTTGATCGTTTTATCGCTTGGGGTCAGATATGACGTAAGCTTTACCGAAGACGACGACCGACGTTGAAGTTCTTATAAAATTTATGATTTATCAAACATCAACAAAAGATTCCAATATATCATTAAACTGCTTCATTATAATCTGGTCATTAGTGCTTAAATTATATATTAAATTTTTATTAAATACTCATAAATAAAAGAAAATCATCAGTAAAATTAATTAATTTTGTTACATTTAATAATTGTTCATTAGTTAAAGAAAATATTTGTGTTGTTAGATTATAATCATTTTTATAAGAAATTTTCTAACATTACATTATACTTTGGCTCCGCTCCAACTTTTAAAAAACAACTATTCAACTGCCTAAATGATAGATCTGATTTTAATTAAAATAGGTTTTAACACAATACAATAGGTTATTGTTTAGTTGCTTTTAACTAAACTGTTATGAATATATTTCAAATTTTATAATAATAATTATTCATTATTTTATTTAACCTTTAATCTTTTTGGACCTTCCTAATTTTTGTATTAGTAATAAATTATGGTATGTGGTCACCACCACCTAGTCATTGATATTTACCAATCCTTAAATCGCGAATCATGAGAATTAAGATTGTAAACCTTTTAAGCCGTAACAAAATAATACTATGTTTTGCTTTTAAGCCGTATAATATCTCATGAATGGGTGGTACCAACCCAGACGGGCTTGCTCAAAGCCCTACCACCAAGTGTACCTACCACATACATTCGTACAATATATGTAAGTGTTATAATTTATAGCATTGCTTCCAAAGGACTTAGAATAAATCGGGTTTACTGAAACCGAGAGAGATAACAATACGCGCCAATACAAATAGCGGTAAAACTTCAAACGACCGCCCTCTATCCGCGCTTGTCTATTTTCGAACGGCCTTCGCTAGGAACAAACGAAAAATACTATACAACTATAAATCTTTTATTTCGACCACACCCAATAGGGATGGAATGTAACACGGTATGTTGTTTTGCTTTCATTCAATTTAAGATTAGGGACGTAAATAAAAAACTTAATCACGTAACAGGAAAAGTGATATTAATATTCCTTTTTAACGTTTTGTTCTGTCGCTTTTCTTGTATTGTTATTTTTCTGTTCGTATGCAACTGTATGAAACGTGAAATATATTTGAGGATTCAATATAATTTTTTTCTTAAACAATTTTTCTGTCATGGCAATTTTTTAAGACTTTAGGAGGCCTTAGCCCAGCAGTGGGAAATTTACAGGCTGCTAATGTAATGTAAAAAATAGATGAATGAAATATCCAGATGAATTTGCACAATGCCCGACCACCAAGTATGTTTACTATAAACACGTTACTCGTTTTACAAAATTCGTTCAAGCGAAAATTATATGAAACCTTATACGCGTAGAATTATTTGCAGGCAATATAAACTGCAGATCAATAAGCATTAATCTACGAATACTTTATCAGAATGAAGAGAAAAAAATTGGCTCATAGATAAATAGAATACAAGATTCCTGTTTATTAAATAAATTATTATTATGATATCATTATCATAATCAGGATTAGGATCTCTTATGTTTATCTTAAAAATTATCCGAGGAAACTACAAAAATTAGGACCATTGAAATCCAGGACTTTTTGTCTCCTCATACTATAGCATTTACGAGGAAAATAGACACAAGTCAACAACAGTCAACATTTTTAACCCGTACAAAGTAAAAAGGAGCACAAGGTTAGACTACCAATTCCAAATAAATTAGGAAAGGTTAAGTTTCACCATCATCATAATTTTAGCCAGTAGAGTTCCACTACTGGGTACAATGCCAGTCTTGAGCAACCCGCATCCAGTGGTTTCCCGCGATCGATACAAAATCGTTTGACCAACTTATGAGGCCTACTCACGCTGCATTTTCTGGTTTGTAGTCGCCAATCAAGATTTTTTCTGCTTTGGAGCAGAAAAATCGAGTGATGTGCCACTGCTTCTTCAGTTCCGCAATTCTTTAATTTAAGTATATTATGAATTATTGTTTTATTTAAGCAAATTGAGTTGTGATATTAATATCAAATAAATAAATCTGCCTATTTATATACTGCTTACAGCCATTACGTCTTATTATAATTATTAATTTATTAAAATGCAAATAATAATTAGCATTCTCATAAATTATAAATTTTATATTTTCATTACTTCCCGAATCAAACTTCGGCAATCAAAACAAATTTTAACGTGATTTATAAACGACGTTCCGAAATAACATCCTCAAAATTAAAAGCGTAAATTTTATTTAAAAAAATAAAACCTCGCCTTGAAAAATAAAAACACCATTCCTACCGAAATGACTTCATTTATTCTAAACATTTTTAAGAAAAAGCATGTCTTCATCCTTAGGGAAGAAAGAAATTAGCGTCTATTTCCTTAAAGCGCAACATTTTCCTAAATTACAAGTATCGGAGCCGGTGGAGTTGTTTTACGGCTGTTACATTCTATCATTAAGATTTCTTCAACACGAGCTACAGGAAACGGCAAGCTGTTTTCTGTAGCTAGTGTTTTTGTCATCATTACGAATGGCACGAAACTGTGCAAACATAACATTCTGTAAAAATTTAGAGGAAATAGCAAATTATTATAATTGTGTTGTTGATTAAAAATAAAGCTACATATATATTTACTTATTCCAAAAATAAAAAAAAGGATTGTAAGCACGGATAAAGCGGATTGCAAGCGTTACTATGTTAAATCAACCTGATGACTGATTCGTGTGATTTCATAAGTACGTTTGTTTTGCGCTTAGTACTCATGGGATATTTGTCTTCGAGTATTTATAGTAATTAGGAAAATAATCTAAATTTATCTTTTGCCTTAGTTTCCAAGATTAGTAGCGGATTCACAGGTAAAATTCCTTACAGTACCCATTGTCTACGGGCGGTGGTGGCCACTTACCATAAGTTGGCTCTGTCGTCATCCTATCGAGCACCTGAGAGTTTGCTTATATGAATTTCCAATTTTAAATGTAAAAATTTAGTACTAACGCTTTTATTATAATGTACTGACTATATTTAGATAAAAGTTTTGTCGCATGTGAATATAAAATGTCCTAAGTCTTTCTTTCAGAAAATTCATGCGTAACAAATTCAAACTTGGCTAACTCACTTGTAGTTTTCTAGAGCTTACAATTTGATTTACATATTCTTTATAAAATCATAAAACATTTTTCGTTCTCGTTATAACACGCAGCGGTCATGTACTTGCTCTACAAATACCTATCTTTGGACGAACTTTGAAAGAGTAAAGAAACTTTTACTTCATAACATTGACTTCAAAAATATTCTAAAATAAAGTTAGGTTTCAATCGTCACGCTCAAAAGTTAAGTCTGTGACTAATTTTGAAAAAAGGTACAGTATTATATTTTGTTTTAAATTTCTGCTGAATCGATTTTATAGAACTGGTTTAAAATTTTATTGCAATATTTAAGCCACATTGTACAAGTAAAATAAAAATAATTATTATATCTTGAAATATTTAACTATCATTATTTAATAAAGACAGTGATATTTTTAATCATTTATATTTTTCAATATAAACAATATGTGCAGACGGTAAAAATATAGTACGTACCAAGTACACTTGTGGTAATTTTTAATCCAACAAACGCTTGTACCTCTTCCTACGTTTGTTATACAATCAGTCCTCTGCCCAAAGGTTGCCTGGAAGAGATCGCTGTTTTAGCGATAAGGTCGCCTGTTGCATTCATGCAACTTTTGTTTAATCCATATGTAACATTTAGTTTTAAGTATTGGTGCAATTAAGTATAAATAAATGCACGAATTACAAACACAAATTAATTAATTATCTCGGGATAGATTCAGGTGATCCCATCACTCGGATATCTCGGCTCCATTTTTGTGTCACTCTAAATTCCGTTTGCCTCACTCATTTATAATCAAAGCACGAAACGGCTATTTTCTAATTGAATACGTAATTGGCAGAGTAAACTAACATTCCGAATTACCCTTTCAGCGATTTAATTTTTGGGTTGACCGCCTTAATTATGCCCTAATTTAGTACCCTCGCCTTATCTATCGGTAATTTATGCGACGTTCCCAGTTATTATAGGTTTTTAATGACTTCGATTTCATTTATAATATTGTTCGCCTTTTTGTAAGTGAGATCCGTTTTTTATTTTATTTTATTTCCACTAATTGTCTAATAATTGGTCTTATTCAGATACTGAGTATTATTTAATCTGCGGTTGAAATTACTTATATAACAAACTTTGGATTTATCAAGCATTAGCATTATTATTATCTTCAGCTGGTTAAATACCAAGTTCCTTTATGGAGAATTCTGCTACACTAGGGCTTGATGAACACTTCTTAAAAATTTTAATAGGAAACCGGTACATTGGCAAAAGAAATATGGATTCTTCACACAGACATCGGGAACATTTTTTTTTCTCGAGCGTTTAATTAAAAAAACAAAATTGAACCTTCGATTGATATGGATAATCTTTTCACGGGAAATTTAAATAAATCGTTTAATAATTGTTGTGTTTTATGAAGCTCTTAGTATTACTCGTCGTTAGTATGGCTCGAATTACGCTTGATATCTTTCGTTGCTCTAAGTAGTTATCTCAAATATTTTGTCCTGTTTATTATCGTTTTAACTTTTGTTATCCGCTTCTTAGAGAGAACGTTTAAGAATTTATGTATCCAGGGCACCGTTTCTAAAATCCGGATTGTGATATTTTACGAAATATTAACTTTAAAATTTTCTCGACAATTTAGTAAAATCTGTTATAATTAAACAAAAAAATTCTTTTGGGTAACTTTGTTCAAAAAAATTACGAAACATACTTTATAAAAATTTAGATTATATTTTTAAATTAGAAAAACCAAGAGAGTTGTAATATAATTTCAATTAATAAATATTACATTAAAATACATTTAATGTTTCTTACTACACAGACCTTTGAGTGCGCGTGATTCTTATTTTTAAGTATCTCCTTTATTTGCGATGCATTATATTCGTTACGGGTTAATTGTAAGGGCCGTCAGTTTATAATAAATCTAACCAGATAGTTAGCCGTAGAAATAGTGAATGGTGCATATACATAAAGGTAGGGCTTTGGGCAAGCCCAGTGGGTTGGTGCCACCCACTCATCAGATATTCAACCGCCAATCAGCAATACTTAACAATACTACCAAATACATTCTATTAATTTAAATACCTATTTAAGAACGCGCAAATAATGTTAAGAATAATGTATACTACCTAATGTATACTTGCTTGGTAATCATCAGATCTACCAAAAAGTAGCTAAGACTTAGTATTGTTGTATTTCGGTTCGAAGTGTTAGTGAGCCATCGTAACATAGGCACAATGGACATATTTATTTCAATGCCAAAGTCGTTTTTAAACATGAACAGATGATTTCACATAAACAATAAATTAAAAAAAAGAAAATATAACCTACCGTATGTGTTTTATTGTAAATTCATGTTCCGTTTACAATTATTCGACAGCGTCCTGGCTAGATTTACTATAAACTAACGCAACAATAAGTACATTTACAATGACGTCGTTAATTTTACAATTATAATTATTTTGCCGAGCCGAGATGGCCCAGTGGTTAGAACGCGTGCATATTAACCGATGATTTCGGGTTCAAACCCAGACAAGCATCACTGAATTTTCATGTGCTTAATTTGTGTTTATAATTCATCTCGTGCTCGGCGGTGAAGGAAAACATCGCGAGGAAACCTGCATGTGTCTAATTTCAACGAAATTCTTCCACATGTGTATTCCACCAACCCGCATTGGAGCAGCGTGGTGCAATATGCTCCAAACCTTCTCCTCAAAGGGAGAGGAGGCCTTAGCCCAGCAGTGGGAAATTTACAGGCTGCTAATGTAAAAATGTAATTATTTTGCATCTGTACTGTCAGGTGTTGTTTCTCTACCGCAGAGAGGGAGGACGGATGCTGAGGAACATTCAATTAAGAAACGAAAACCTCTGTTCCACTCAGACACTAGCTTAAATCTTAATCACTTAAACGTGAAGCTAACAAACGCTCCAGTTCCTGATTATTATATTTAAGACGATTTTCATTTCCTCAAAATGGAATTATTACATTACAAAGCAATTTAATTCAAACAACAATTTAATATTACTGTAACCTAAACAGTGATGATGAGACGGCCTTGACGTTAAATTAAATTCAACTTATTTTATATTTTTATAATTACTTACTATTTTAAACCGTTTCTACTATATTACGTCTGTGGTATTTAGTTACTTGGTATTATTGGAACGTCTTTTCTGAATAGGAAGTATAAGAGAAAATAGTGTCTGGAATTTATTTTGATCCCTTTGAACCTTACAAGACTTACCAGATAGGTTTCAATATCGCTGGTTAAAAGGCACTATATTGTATTTTTTTTTATGATGTAGTCAGGTGGACTGGCAAATGGTCCATTCGGTGGTAAGTCAGTACCGCCCACACACATTGGCGCTGTAAGAAATATTTAAAATGCCTTACGTCGCCAACGTGCCACCAATCCTGGTAACAAATATGTTTCCCTTGTGTTTGTAGTCACACTGACTCAATCGCTTTTCGAACCGTAATACAAAAACACTAAGAATTACTGTTTGGCGGAAGAATATCTAATGAGTGGGTGATACCTATATACAGGCTTACACAGAACTCTACCCCCAATATCCAAAATATTCAATAAAACTAATGATTCGTTTGTTCGAGCGCACTGATCTCATGATCTATTAGACAGATTTAAAAATATATTAGATGATACATTATTTAGCTGTAGAATCCATACTAATATTATAAAAGCGAAAGTAACTCTGTCTGTCTGTCTGTCTCGCTTTCACGCCTAAACTTCTGGACCGATTTAAATAAAATTCGGTACACATATAGTCTAGAGCCTGAGAAAGGACATAGGCTACTTTTTATTTTGAAAAAAAGTGCTGTAAAGGGTTGAAAAGGGGGATGAAAGGTTGTAAATTATTGAAAGTTTTATCATTTTTAGAACTAGAAGTATAAAACTTATATTTTAAGCTGTACACTTGTAAACTAACATATCATGACACCCACTAAGGAGCAAATTTTGGAAATTCTACCCCTAAAGGGGTGGAATAGGGATTGAACGTTTGTATGGAAGTCCGCAATTTTTTACGTTAGAAACATGACACTTTATTTTTGGGATATTGATTAAAAAGGAGTAGATACTTATTTATGTGTTTCTGCATATTATACCCCTACGGGGATGAAATAAGGATTGAAAGTTTGTATAGAGTGTCCGTCATTATTTCAGATAGAAACATCAAACTCTATTTTTGGGATACTGATAAAAAATGAGTAGATACTTATTTAAGCGCTTCTAGATAATCTACCACTAAGGGGGTGAAATAAGGGTTGAAAGTTTTTATGGGAGTCAGTCATTTTTTAAGTTAAAAACATCAAACTCTATTTTTGGGATACTGATAAAAAATGGGTAGATACTTATTTAAGCGCTTCTAGATAATCCTACCACTAATGAAAAAAAAAAAAGGGTTGAAAGTTATTTTTCTGAGTCAGTCATTTTTTAAGTTAAAAACATGAAACTTTATTTTTGAGATACTGGTTAAAAATGAGTAAATATGTATTTAAATGTTTCTTGATATTCTACCACTAAGGGGGTGAAATAAGGGTCGAAAGTTTTTATGGAAGTCGTCATTTTTACGTCATGATCGAAACCACGGGCGACCAGTTTTAAATAAACGTAACCTGAAATCAGCATAGTTGTAACTAATATTGACGGATTGATGTGAAGTATTTTTTTATTAAAACACACAATATAATTTAGATATAACGTATTCTAACGCCCACATACATGAACTAAGCCTACGTACATAGTTATTCTTAGAACGTATATATATTGAAGACCTTTTATATATTGCTAACTAGTTGTTGTTGCCCAAACCCTCACTTGCATTTCAGTCATCAGGTGTATATACCATTGGAATACAGCTTTGGAATTCAAGATTAACTCAAACCAAATTTCATCAAACTTAGTTCGGTGGTTTGGGCGTGAAAGAGCAACGGACAGAGAGACACTTGTATTTACAGGATCTTATTATAAATAAGTTACGAGTCAATTATTTGATAATTTTTTTTTTTGTTTATTTTTCATATCTCGTTGTAATAGTTAAATTAAAATAAAATAGACAATTCATTTAATATGAAATCCTTATTGCATATATCAATGGGGGCGTAGCAGTTACGTTAAGCGAGGGTTAACCGCGGAGACGCTTCTAAATGTAATTAATACTAAATATCAATAATATATAAATCACTTGATGATTATGATTTATAATTAAAAAATACATAAAATTAATTGAAAAAAATAATTTAATTATTGATTCATAGAGACTTTATGTTTAGCTAAAATAATCAAAGATGTTCATGTTATACCGATCAAAACTAAGTTCAACGATTACTTATATATTATGTAAAATATATACACAGTATGTACATTATATACATAATAAATAAACGAAGGACGAGGAAGAGAAACTGAGGGATGATTAATCATCTTCGCGACTGACAAGCACGCCGAATTATGTAAATAACCCGATTACCATATAACCGATACCAGGAGAATTGATATATACAACGATAGCAATCCTAGTTAGCTATATATATATATATATATATACATATTTATAACACAAATACACGTATAGATTTATGTAATTCATGTATTTTTATCGCCCGAAACGATTTTATCGAACATTTTTAAAATATTTAGTTTTTTTTCATGACATTCAATAATAATTACTTTAAATGTATTTTTTATCACTTTATTTTAATTCGCAGTCCAATATAGAATTTATAATAACGTCTCGATATGAATATGCTCTGGAATATTAAATAGATTTTAAGTAGATGTATTAATCACTATTAAATGTACTTATATTTAATTCAAATAATGTTCACTCAAAAAGTTACAAAGTTAATTAAAAACGAATTAAATGTATTATCTTAAAAGTAACACACGGATTAAAACGTGACGAAGAGTACTTACTTAAGAAAAATCAATTCCAATCCTGAACACAAATAAAAAAAAGAACAGTTTTTTTTTTAAACTAAATTCATTTTTGTACACCAAGAAACACAGATAATATCAGAATTATAACATATAAAAATCTTTTCACTTTACATATCACTTGCACTATTACGAACGTAAGTTTTTATCCGGTTCCAACGAACGGTCGGAGCAACGTGCACCGACGACAGCGCGCAGACGACTGACGCTGGGATGAATTCAGTAAGCTTTCGGCGGAATCCCGCCCGCCTAGATGCGCAAAGCTCGCAGCTAACATTGTTATAAATATAACTTTATTAAAACTATACCCTTGTCTGTACACCTTTAATAATCATAATTAAACGTTTATTTTTTTATGATAAATTTTAATTATATAAGTTAATAAACGTTACATACAGATCTATAATTATATTCCACAAGTATTAATATACTATAAATATATCGTTTTAATTAAAAGTTAATTTCATTGAAACAATGAGTATATTTAGAATCGTTGGAATATAAATTCACTGGCCTTTTAGGTTAATTTGATTTAATTTCAATTTATTTTCAAGCCGATGATCATTCAGGACTATAAATAAATAGCTTCGTAACGAGAAGGATGGAAAAAACATGAGATTGGTTTTTGTCATAATAAATCCTTGTAAATTTTATAGCACGTACAAGTACTGTAAATCAAAGCGAACATCGCTTTCGCCCAGTCTGTATTACCCTATGGTAATACGTCGTACCATTTGTTCTATTTTTGCAATATACATCTTTTGATTACTTACACTACTTATCGAAATAACAAAGTTACAATTTTTACTACAAATGCCTTAAGTAATAACACATTGAATAACATTTTCGTATTGTCTGTATGTTCAATATCTGTTCTAGTAAATCATGTTTAAATTCGTTTTTTTTAACGTATTATCTTTTTACATGTTTAAGGAGATACTTTTAACTAAGGTAAGGAAAATCAACAGTATTTTAAACCATAATTAATCATCTAGCAATGCTAATTATTTTGACAAATCTATACTAATATTATAAATATGGAAGTAACTCTGTCTTCACGTCTAAACCGGAGACCCGATTTCGATGAAGTTTTTGTATGGTTATAGTTTGTATCCCGACTAAGGAAAGGCTTTTTTAATTCACCTCTCGAGAGGTTAAGCTTTGAGGTTGGGTGATAATTTGTGTGCTATATCATATATTTTACATAAAACATCTGTTATTTGGTGATAAAAAAAAATCATCATTACAGGAGACATCATTAGTACAGTAGTTTCACTTAACCCTCGCGTGGGTTCTTCTTTTCTTGGCTAAGTTTTACCATTTGGGGAACTGGTGCCGCTATCAAGACCAATAGAGCCAGCAAAATGATTCCATCAAAGCAGCTGCTAATAAACATATTACTTTAGCAGCCTGTAAATTTCCCACTGCCGGGCTAATGCCTCTCCCTTTGAGAAGTTTTGGGGCATAGTCCACCACGCTGCTCCAATGCGGGTTGGTAGATATACATGTGGCAGAATTTCGTTGAAATTAGACACATGCAGGATTCCTCACGATTTTTTCCTTTACCGCCGAGCACGAGATGAATTATAAATACAAATTAAACACATGAAAATTCATTGGTACTTGCCTGGGTTTGAACCCGCTATCATTGGTTAAGGTGTACGCGTAAATAACATATTAAGTACGAGAAAATTATTTCACCTGCTAACTTTAATCAATCAATCGTCTTTATCATTGGAGCATGCTTATCTGCATCCAAATTAATTTTGATCCGTATTTCATTTATCTCGAGGAATGATCTCTCAACCTAGGGTTCTCTGACAGCACTCGCATATAATGTAATTTTAAATGATTCGATTTTGAATATTGTATTAATGTAAGAGTTGATTTTGAACATTACGTTACAGTACCACCTCACTGACTGACGAGCATTCAACTGTAATTTAACACTCAGATTCGATTTTAGATTACGGATCTGTTTTTATTTTCTAAAAGAGATCTGTCCATGCTATTTATAATCTTGGAGCTAGAGACCCGTTTCGGGATGTTTCTAACAGAACAAGTAGGAATACACACAGTTTCTTCACGATATATTTACATCAATGTTATGCATATTTATAATATAATTGATTACTTTGAAAGAATCAATTATATTTATTGTATGAACACGAGATAAGGATAAGCTTATAACGACAAGTTTCCGACTCCGTAAAGTCAGTGAATCCTTCTTGCGGCAAGGTATTATTTTCTATATTAAAATTTCTAATGTATTGTTATCTTTTCCGATTCATAAATTCAAATCATTCAAAAATTAAAAAAAAAAACATTAATAAATAAAGCATATTATTCGGCACAAGATTATATGAATGATAAAAACTTGGAGCTAATACTTGTTGACTTTCAGTTTCAGTTCACTGTCATAGTTCTGTAAAATGACGATACAAAAGTCTTTGTAAAAGCTTACTTGAATAAAGAATATTATTATTTTAATTTAAGAATTTACTTGCAGTTGAATCAGTTAGTTTTAATATGTCGTTCGAAGCGACCATAGTGTTCGGCAGTATTGATTTGAATGAGTTTATAAATAAATAAATATTGGACAACATCACATACATTACTCTGATCCCAATGTAAGTAGCTAAAGCACTTGTGTCATGGAAAATCAGAAGTAACGATGGTACCACATACACTCAGACCCAAGACAACGTAGAAAACTAATGAACTTTTTCTACATCGACTCGGCCGGGAATCGAACCCGGGACCTCGGAGCGGCGTACCCATGAAAACCGGTGCACACACTACTCAACCACGGAGGTCGTCAAATTATATATATTATATATATTTAAAACAAACCGATATCGGCGTCACAAGATTTTTTAAATCGACCATAGTTACGAGATTGCACATTGTAATGTTCAGTTATTTGCACACTCTTATGAAATTCTCGAATCTGACATGACAAAACAGGCGGATGCTTCCGGTAAGGGACCGCCCTTACTCACACAAAACTGACATTTATCGCGTGTCTGACGAATCATGCTAGCCAGTGAGCGTAATGCACTCGCGACTTGATTATAAGAAAAAATCTAATGTATTTAAAAGGTGGAAGTGAAGTAAAAACAATGAATATCAGATATTATGAAGTATTTGAATTTTATATTATTTTTATTGTTAATTAGCATTTTAAGAATATTTAATACTTTAAACCAATAATACCATCCGTACCGCAGCCATATTGGATAAACACCGAGCTTCCTACTAATTATTTTTATAAGACAAGCGTGCCGTTTCGCAGTAAATACACGCAGAAAAAATGAGTGCTATGGACAAATAATATCCCAATTGTCATGCTCTCAACACGAGTCAGCCGGAAATTATTGCGCATCATGAAAAGTGCCAAAATTACCAAAAATTGTGATACTACCAGAAGCATCGAACGGCATTGCTCATCGGCATTTAAAACTATTCCTGAAATCCATTCGCACATTCAATTCACGCATAATGACTTCGTTCAAAGCAACAGAAATATTTTCCAATACTGCGGATAATAATAAAGAATTAAATTTAACGTTTAAAATCAAAGATCAAAAATTTGTATTGCTCTCCATACTAAAGCATTACATACATTTTTACAAAGGACGTAGAGAATATGAATCGTGAGGATGTGTCGTGTTACGGCAACAATTTATTTTTCCTAAAACTAGTCGCATTTTCTTCGAACAGAGCTCCTTATTAAATGAGCACAATTTATTATTGAAATTTTAAAAATCATACACGAATAGCAAAGTGACAATCACTATCAATCCTAATAAAACACCATCGGGAGAGCACATGCGTAGATTCAATGCAGTTGACGTCGTTACTGGAACCATGGTTGGCGACCGTACACTGATACGAAATATCGTGATACAAAGAAGAAATAATAATCTGGAATTCATTGAAGATCTACACAGTTCAACACTTCAATATCCGCTAGTTTTCTGGAAGAGACAAGGTGGAATGCAAAAATATTCATATATTACATTTAACTTTTAAGAGATCAAACTATGGATAAGACCGTAACGTTAATTAAATATATTGGTTTGAGTAAATGAATGGTTGACTGTTGTTTTTATCGGTAGTCATTTTCTACAGCACCCTATTCTTCTTTCTATCATAGATTTCATCCCTAAACCCTTACAATATATTTGTTATTTTTTATTTATAATTTAAACTAGCGACCCGCCCCGGCTTCGCATGGGTGCAATGCTGATACTAAATTTACTACAAAATGTCTTACAACGTTCACAGTTTTTCAGTCATTAGACGATAAAAACCGCAATGTCTCAGCGTTTTTAATCTGTAAAATCTTCGAAAATATTTATTTAAATTATATGCTGTAAAAGGCTATATTGATCTTTATTAAATGCACAATGTATTTAATGCTGTATTGCTTTAAATTGCTTCGAAAATAAACCATTATTTCTCGTAAACAGTACAAGATAAAATGGTCATTGTGGGTTACCCCTAAGAGATATACCACCGCGGATTTTTTTGAAAAAAATTTTAAGGTGTACAATACTGTAGTACATTATTTTGATCTATCTCGTAGGATTGAGCGAGCGTTTGCAATGTAGCCCCAAAAAATGTGTTTATTTTCGACATCACTTTAGAAACCCTAAAATCATCACTGTTTCTCTATTATATTGTGCACGTATTATACATATAAACCTTCCATCAATCTATCTATTAAAAAAAACGCATCAAAATCCGTTGTGTAATTATAAAGATCTAAGCATACATAAGGACAGACAGCGGTAAGCGACTTTGTTTTATACTATGTAATAATTATAACGATGACAGAACAACGTTCGCCGGATCAGATATATATAGTTAAGACATATATTTCAAAGTAAGACCAGCAGTTGTTCTATTTGAAACGTTAACTAATTTAAAAAATGCACTGGCATGTAAATACCAATAGAAAGTTTTGCCTATAGACATTGGGACTAATTAGGGAAAGGCTGACGTAACTGCACTAACTTTAAGATCAAGAATGTTCAAGCCGTAATTAAAAATAACGGTAATTAAAAGTTGACAGAGTTAATTCAATATTTCAATATACTATTCGTTTCAGAATTTGCTATTAAAATATCCGATGTTCCGTAGTTTAAACAGACGGTAAATAATACGTTTTGTAATGGATATCATTATGAAACTTTTTTTCCGTAATGGCTGGAATTTCTTAATAAATTCAGATGTTTATTTCTTTTAGGCGTAAATTATGTAAGCTTTTAATGTAATACAAACTTTGATTTAATTCGACGCGTTTTATTTTCATACAGGTAGCTAACTTGTCCCGGTTTTGCACGGGTACACTTTATTACTAAATAAACTAAGGCGGTCCGTGCAAAATTATTGTAGATGTATGGGCCGCCTAAGAATAAAATATTAAGTTAGTATATTTATTTAATAACGTTTATAAGTAATATGAGTGATATCAAAATCGGATGAATCGTAATTTTATTTGAAACAAATCAAAATTTGTCTATTTTTTATTTGTAAAATAGATTTAATTTTGGTAACTTCAAATGCCAGGATCAAAAGTTGATTGTCTCATACATACTCAATTATTATGATTACTTTGGTTGGTTGTAATGGGTGATACCTTCTAAAGTATTGATACGACTAATATAGTTTACAAGACAATATTAGTTTTATATTAAATGTCTAAGCTAATATAATCTGCTGAAGAAGGATTAATAATTTACTTGGTGTTAGGGATTCGTGCAAGTCTGTCTGCGTATGGAGATGAGTGCGTGTGGCACATACACTCCTCTCCATATTCCACCGCCAAACAACAATATTGTTTTGCTTAGAAGCATGAGTTAGCCAGAGTAATTACAGGCATGCTGGTTTTGTAAGCAATGGTTAATATTTCTCAGGGCGTCAATATCTGTGGTGACCTAGTGTCTGTGGTGATCCTGACCTAAAATCCATTTGCTTGTCCAAAAAGTATTGGAAAAATTTATTGATTGTTTTTGTACTAGATTCTCAGGAAGCAGATTAATGAACACATAAAATCATTTTTTGAGATTGAGTCGTTTGTTGTTATTTGAAATATAATTGTTTATAATATTTCTTTACTTTAAATCTATTTACTACAATTTAAAACAACACAAAATAAATATAAATTTGTATTCATTAACGATTAAACTTTTTTCGACAATATCATTTTAACTTTTGCAATGTTTTTTAGTATTCCTCAGTCAAAATAAAGGCTATTTTTAAAAAAGTATTATTAATTTAGAACGACTCGCAATTTACCAATTGATTTCATTCCCTTGTTATGTTATCAATAAAATATCTAATTGAAAGACCTGCTAAACACAATCATACCTTTATTATGTTTTGTTAAAACAATGAATTGTCGCTTTGCTAATTCAATTCTCGATATCCGATGACCAATTTATTACGGTGTGTAAATAAACATACACTCATTACATTAATCCTCTGATACCGGACGCTCGCACGATTCGCTGAAATTAAAACGCGTTTCATCCGAATATTACAACCGGAAATTAATTCTGTTCACACAATTATGTAATGACTTCATTTCGAAGGTAATGTCCAACCTCATTGTTTAATTACACATTCTTAATAATGCTATCGAGTTTCGTTAACTGAAAACATCGGTATGTTTTTGTTTTTCCTTTGTTTATGTTAATAATTCACTGGTTCCTGTTTCAACAACGTCTACATATCCGCAGACTAAGTTCTTTGAAAACAACTTTAAGCGTGTAAGTAAACAACTTTAAAAGTGTAATCATATCTGCCACTAAATATGTCTCTTCGTTTTGACCACGGCCGCTCTGTATAGAGTGTAACAAAGATTAGGAAGTATTTAATAGCAATTTAATATAAATTATTACCATTAACAGATATTCAATCCTTTAAGGAAGACGATTGCTATTTTCTAGAACTGTTCCGACTGACCGCCTAGTGGCTTGATATTAGTCCACAGAACCTAATATTTTGGGTTCAACCCCGAGGGCAGGCTGATACATTTATTGCGTTCTTACATCGGAAAAAAAATTTAGCAACAACGCCGTTTCTGGAAGCTGAAAGTGTGTATACTCGTGCCTCGGAGAGCACGTAAATCCGTTAGTCCGCCCCATAAGTTGCACCTGATCTCTTTCTGGTCGTGTCAGATTTGCCGTCTCAAAGCCGATACTTCTGTTCTATAATTTGTCGTGCGTGGTTCGCTGGTCTACCTTGAGATTATCCACCTTGGCCGAACTCGGTCAGGACGATTTCATCTGTTAGTAATTTATTACGTAATGCCACGTTATCTTAGGTTATATTGTTTGTAAAGTATGTTAATGTATATAACAATGCAATAACTTAGTAACAGCCTGTAAATGGCTCAAAGATGGCCAAAAGCCTTTTGATTAACATAAGTCTTGGAGCTTATTTAATTAGTCTGTGGGTTGGATGATTGTGAGGTATCATTTCATGCTACGCACATGTATGAAAATATCTACATGTTCTGTCTGCTCGGCAAACTCATTTCCTCCTTGCAAACCCCATTTGCCTAATAAAAATATCAGTATATAACGATTACTATCATATCAAATCAATAAGTTTGTAGATATTTTAGTTACTACCAATTGGGTTAAAACTTCTAGTTACACAATTTAATACTAAACTAATATTATAAATGCGAAAGTAACTCTGTCTGTATATCTGTTGCTCGTTGACTGCTAAGCCACATAACCAAATTTGATGAACTTTGGTTTAAAGTAAGTTTGAAATCCAAGTAAGGACATATGTTACTTTTTATACCTAACAGTTGACGACCTCTAAACGGTTAGCGATACTGCGAGCGACAGCTAGTTTTCAATATTTCTCTCTCTCTCTTTTTGATAATAAAAATAAGTATTTAACTGTACATTTGTTACTCTTTTGTTGTTTGGTTGCAATAATAGAAGTTAAACGGTTCATGTATGCTTATTACAATATAATTGGATAACTCACAATGGAGCAGCGTAATGGAATTTGATCCAATCCTTCCCCTGAAATAGAGAAGAGATCTTAGCCCAACCGTGGGACATTTACTGACTCTTTCTTTATTATAAAGCTTAAATGTCAAGGCACATTATGAACAAAGTTCATCAAAACAACTAATTTACAAGAAATTCACCACCTAGATTGGTTTGTGAATTTGAAAAAATCTTTCAAACATAAAAGATATACCTTCAAATATAATGGCATAGATACAAAAACTGAATTCTGATGTTTAATGTATTGTTTACTTTATAAATTGCTATTGGATAAAGATCTACAAGATCTCGTTGACCTAAAACTCGAATGAAACTCGATCTGTAACTGGGGACATTTGATTGACCAAGTGCATCAACCGTTTGTAGAACGACAAATTTCTTTTAAACGGATTTTGTTCTTCTGCTTTAAAATGCGGTTAGATTTTATTGTAAATATACAGAAGATATCTGAAAAATGTATTCAAAATGCACGTATTTGAATACAGATTCAGATAAAATAAATCTACTTAGAAGTCACTGTATCCCATTGAAGAGTATACACGTTTAGCAAGCAACAAAGCACCACCTAATTTTTATGTGTTTCATTTGTATTTATAATTCATCTAAGGCTCGGTGGTTAATGAAAAGTCTTTTCTTATGATAAAGTTAGACAGACATGCAAATGGGCCACCTGATGGTAAGTAGTTAAAACCGGCCATAGGCTGATCGCCAATGCACCACCGATCTTGGGAGCAAAGATATTATGTCCAATGTATCTGTAGTTATATATATACCTTTCGAATTGGAACACAACAATATTAAGTATTGTTGATCGGTGGTAGGAGAGCTAATGAGTGGGTTGTACCAACACAGATGGGCTTGCACGAAGCCCTACAAGAAAATCTGTCTGAAGAAATCTTATACATTGCTACGGGTATGCACCAGGTGCATACGCTGCTCTAATCCTTTATTTGAGCAGCGTGGTGTAGTAAGCTCCAAAACTTCTCTTCAAAAACGAAAGAAGTCCTTAGCTCATCAACACTTACAGGCTGTTTATTTTTATTAACCTTATTTATGTATCCATTAATTACGTACTCATATTCCCTAAAACATAATATACCTGCGTAAGCAATGACGCTCAGTAAAATAAACAAGATGATGATGGTACACGTCGTATTACTGTGTAACGTCGCTAACAGTATAAAATTAAGGACACAATTTGAGGACAAACCTTGTTGAACATATGCCAATTATATTTTAGTTCGTAATTTAATTTATCATGTCATGCCTGTGGCACATGAAAAAATCGTACCGAAAAATGCGTATCACAGCTGATATTTGTACTATACTTATATATGAATATACTTTAAAATCGTATTTATAAATCATTACATTCAACAGAGCTTTCGTTGAGGATCGCAATATTAACTGCTTATGCATATTTGAACACACTTCACCTACATTGCATACTCACAGTTCATACACTCGAGTTACGGGTGGTATAAATTTCTTTTGATAAAGTTTCCCCGCCTAAGTGAGTTTAAATGAGCCAGCTTAATGAGTGCCCATAGCTGAATTACACTGATATCTTTTTGTTTGACGATCTCTGACTCGCGCTACTAAAGTTTTAATTAAGTGTTAAAGGCTGAACAGAAATATATATTTACTCGTACCTAATCTTTAAGGCTATCATTTCAGCGGTCATCTAATTTAAGCAGTTTTGGTTAGCTTCAAATTTTTTGATCAGCGAGTAAAGTAATATGGTGTAGCCTTAAAAAATATTTCATAGAACATTAAATTTTATTCAATTAAATATTTCGTGTACCTAATTATTGGTAGGTATACGAAATAATTAATTTTGTTCATCAAATAATAATCTAACTCGCTTTTTCACGTAGTGGAAACCTTCAGAAAGGTAGCCGGGCCCCTGGGAGATGCCGGGTTATGTAGGATTCCTACCCACTTAAACTTCTGCGATGGCCGTCCTCGGCACGGATATTTGAGACTGCGGGATCGTGTGATAAAAATCCAACCCAACCTAACAAACTCAGAGATTATAGTTAATAATCATTATTCTTATGAGAACCGATTGTATAATTGTGCTGATTGAATAATAATTATACATTATTTTCTGATTTTCCTTGATTTATTGTTTAGTTTTGGACCAGAAATAGCTGGTGGATTTTTATACGGTCGATAAAAACATGTTATCAAAATAAACTTTTGTCCTGATTTTTCTTCAAACTGAAATGACATCTAACTTTAATGGCACAAATGAATTTCAAATTCGAAACAAAATATTTTGAAGTATATAATACAGTAATCAGCCTGTTTTTCATAATTTTACCTACATTACAATTTTGATGAACAGTTCTTGAAACGTTTCCACCTGACCAGGGATGCCTAGGCTGCCCTCCGAATTCGGGGGGGGGGGGGGGGCAATTTTGCGCTCGCCACTGTTCGGGGCAAGCGGAGCAGGCATCATAAGGCAACCCCTACCACCTTCACTGTGGACTTCTGCAACATAAGGGGACTCAACTCCAACTTGAACGCCGTTCACTTTCACCTTGAGACGGCGAAGCCGGCCTTTCTCTTTCTTACCGAGACCCAGATATCCTCTCCTGCCGATACAACTTTTCTTTCCTACCCTGGGTATAAATTGGAACATTCCTTTATACCACGACCTGGGGTGTGCGTTTACGTCAGAGATGATATCTGCTCTCGACGCCTCGGCAGCTTTGGAGGGCAGGACCTATCTATTATCTGGCTGCGTGTAGATTGCGACGACCATACGCGAATCTACGCGTGCCTTTATAGGTCTCATAGCGGTAATGCCGAAACCGACCGACTGGTCGAGCACGTCCAAATGGCTACAGATTCCGTGCTGCAGCAGATCCCATCCGCAGAGATAGTAATTCTTGGCGATTTTAATGCCCACCATGCCGAATGCCGATCACGCACTACCGATCATGCGGGTAGATCTGTTCTCGATTTCGCTTTAGCATATGATTTGACACAAATGGTCACCTCGCCAACGCGAATACCAGACGTGGAGGATCATACACCTTCTCTGTTGGACCTTCTGCTGACTTCCCATCCGGATAGCTATCAGATTATCGTCGATCCCCCTTTGGGCTCGTCGGACAACTGTCTCGTTCGGAGTGTTCGGAGTACAGTGCCGGTTGCGCGGTACTCCCGACTTCGTTTCGTGGGCTGCCGCCGCGTGTGGCACTACAAGTCAGCAGATTGGGATGTGATGCGGTCCTTCTTTGCATCCTACCCAAGGGGCAGGTTTGTTTCTCGCCAGATGATCCGAGCGTTATTGCTAACTCTGTTGCCGATGTGGTGCTTCAGGGTATAGAACTGTTCATTCCATATTCTGCTGTGACCATGGGTGGCAAGTTCCAGCCCTGGTTTGGTCGTTTCTGCAAAACGGCCCCACGCCGAAAATGGGAACGTTACCATGACTGGGATAACGCATCGGCGTCTCATGATGTAAAAACCAGCGCATTCAGAAAGGAATATAACTCTGCCTCTAGGTCCTTCAAAACCGTGATTTCTAAGGCGAAGACGGAGTACATTGGCAGAATTGACGAGAGACTGGTGTGTCCCCTTTAGAAACACGTGCGTTCTGGTCTCTCGCTAAAGCTGTCTTAGGGAATTTCTGTCAGCCTTCCTTTCCATCTCTGCACAAGGACGATGAGTCATTGGCCCATACCGCGAAGGAGAAAGCTGATCTTTTAGGATCTCTCTTTGCGGCGAACTCGACTCTGGATGACCGAGAAAAGTCACCACCAACAATCCCGCGGTGTGATACCACAAAGCCGGAATTTTTTTAAATTCCGGCAAAGTACAGTTCGTAAAGCACTTCTTTCTTTGGATTCCATGGGGAATGTTCCGAGGAATTGTTTGGATTAATCCCGGCAGCTGAATTTCACGTTCGAACATCTCGTCAAAATTCTAAATTTCACCCGCACCACCTAGATGTCCGACAATCCACAACAGCGCGATTTTTAAGACATTTTCTGCCTCGCACAACCACTCTGTGGAACCAGCTTGCGTCGGCGGTTTTTCCGAACCGATAAGACTTGGGAATCTTCAAAAAAAGAGCGTACTCCTTCCCAAAAGGCCGGCAACGCACCTGCAACCCTCCTGGTGTTGCAGATGTCCATGGGCGGTGGTAATCACTTTCCATCAGGTGAGCCTCCTGCTCGTTTGCCCCCTATAAAATAAAAAAAAAACGATTATATGCTATGGAATATACTTAAAACTTTCAGTATAAAAAAATAATAAGTCGTTGCGTTTAATTCTCGTATAGTGTATATAAAATTAGATAGTAATCCACTCACTATTTAACTTTGTGATATTATTTTTGATGAATAAATCAATTAATAAAAAAAATAAGTATTGATTCCTCTAATAAGACATACTATTAACAGGACTTGAGATATATACTCATTTGTTTTAACTGAAAGCAAGAACTTAATAAAAATATGTCTTGATATATACTAAAATATTAGCACTTTTTAAAACTATAGACAAAAGCGATTTCAAAACATTTTATTGTACTTTAAATCTTTTAGGAATTTTGAGTTTGAGTTTGAGTTTATTTAAAACTTGTTACTATTGCAAGAGTTACGGGTATCCAGTTTTCTTTGGATAAACGCATTTATACGATATGAAATGAAATTTTTAATAACTAGAACAAAAATATTCAGACACATAAATTTCTCTATAGTACTTGGAAGCACTGCGAAGAATTTTAACGAATTAATCAATGTTTTTTTCAATAATTAAAGCTTAAAAATCATTATATTTCAAACGTTAACGAGCTGTTTCTCACTAGTTCGTTCATTGAACGTTGGATTTGAGGATGTTGTTTTTTAAATACCATCAGAACATCAATTTTTATATCGGTTTAAAAATAACCTATATTTTTATATTAATTTTGCATCTTCACTAAATCTATAATGCACTAGGTTGATTATGCAAGCTAGAAAATAATCCAAGTATTGCTTTTCAGCAGTAGAAAGACAGGTGAGTTGGTACTATTTACCCTGACATATAACTACAATAGTTTACACGAATGCTTATTAATAACCCGGTTAATTCGTATATACGGAGAAGGGAGTCGTCGTTAACTCGAAATAATAATGTGGCAGAAGAGGTTGTACCGACTTTAAATATGCCTTGACTTCTCTTGGAAATATCTTATCATCGAACCGATGGTTAAGGCTTTAAGTGCACCCGTTAAGAGTAAGTTTTTTTTACTTATGTAAACATATAGCATCAAATCTATAAATTACTGATACAGTATTTAGAAAATAAAATATTAACCAAAAACATTTAAATCAATTATTTATTAAAATAAATAATCTTAATTTATCTTTCATTAAATATTGTACAAAACCTGATTTAACGAAACAGTCATATTTCAAAGATATTCTTCTGTGCTTTAACGTTACGGGTATAAATTTTGTGGCTCGGGGATGTCGACCCTTATCTTGGTACTCGAAGTAAGGGATGAGTGCACACTTGTAATGTTACATTACTTTTGTTTTTAAAGATTTGATAAGCTTACATTAAAAAATAAAAGAGATGAGTACGCACTTGCCATGTGCCAATTATATTTCTGAATTGAAATAAGTAATTTTTCATTTTATTTTTCTATGTGTAGCAAATGATTAGTTCAAGGACGCCTTTCTTTAGTTCTGTGTTTGATTCTTTGTACAATTACTAACTATTTTATAAATAATACTGTCGTTTATATATCCAATATAAAAATCATAAATATATAATGTAGTTGCAAATGTCCACAGTCGGTGGTAGTCAATTTCCTTCTGGTAAGGCTCCTGCTCGCTTGACTATTATTTCATAAAGAAAAAGTTTCATTCATCAGTAAATGAAAGCAAGCCCTGTCTAAAGTGCGCCCGAAGTGTTAAAGCAACGGAAGCACTGGAGACATTTAGTGTCGTACCTCGACCATCTGCACGAAGAACGGTAAACCTGCTCGCGTCGTTGAAGCATCCTGGCGTCTTTCGAAGCATTGCAACTTTTTCCGTCACATGTAATGACTGGTCTATACTGTAGTTATACACTATGTTTATCTCTGCTATGTAAACCTCTACCTCTTTTTACCTCTGTCTCTTTCCTCTATCTCAAGGTCGCCTGGAAGTTATCACCGTTTTAGCGATAACGCCGCCTCCTATACATCTTTCTTGAATGTGACTTATGTATGTATTTATTGGTGTACAATGAATTTATTAATACATTTTAGTTGTGAAATTGCTTTCAATGAAGCGTTACTTTTTGGAGTTATGAAATTCCTGTTATACGTCATGTTTTCATAAAATTGTATCTGGCCGTGTCAAGCGGAGAGCATCGTGTCGCCTTTGATATTGAAGCGCTTTAAAATGCTACAAATTTTATTATTTGGTAAGCCAAGCGATTCAGAATATATATGTATATTACTATTAACAGGACCTTATTCGTTGTAAAGAATTTTTGACGTAGCGTAAAATATAGAGGCCGACAAGATGAAGTTTGTCTGCGGCATAGGATGATGAAACTTGTGGATACTTATCCGATATTAAAGCGTTAATTTTAAGGATTGGTAATAAAAGTATTACTTCTATTACGTGTGGTCTGAGTTACACGTGCATTATTCTAAAGAGCCACGGTTATATCTACGTCTATCAAGAGATAAAAAACTATTCTATGTATGGAAGAACTCTGATGATAGAGATTTCATACTATTATGAATGAAAATAAAACAGACGACGGAAAAAGTATTCCAAGTAGAAAAAAGTTAAATAACAACGTTACAAAGCTGAAGACACGTGCAACTTCAAGCGCGACACGAATGCTCAAAATACAACAATACTTGTAAGATTTAATTAAAAATAATAATTAAATACAAGTTTTAATTTATTTCTTGTACATTTCCTCAGACGGTGCTGTTGCTAGAACACTAGTCGAAACCGCAGATCGCAAATTAGCTTCAAATTCGAACAAGCGGGTTTGAGTTGTCATGTGCATTTTTTGTCAATAATTAATTAATCTAAGCAAAGGAAAACATCGTGGGGGTACGTGAAACATACTGCTGCGTGTGTATCCAACCCGTATTAGTTAAGTATAGAGCACATTAACGAAATATTTATTTTTTGGTTATAAGAAGAATTGATATTCGAATCTATTTATTACTGTATTTTACTAAGTCTTAATTAGTCTTCCACCAATCGTTAATACTCTGTATTATTGTGTTCCGGGCGAGCCAGTGATACCAGCCAGAAAAAAAAACACAAGGGGAATAACATCTTAGTTGTCAAGGTTGGTGGCGCATTGGCGGTGTAAGAATTTTTTAATATTTCTTACAGCGCCAATGTCTATATAGGCGGTTTGGTCCATTTGCCCATCCGCCTACATATTACATCCTGTACCATAAAAAATATGATTTAATTAAAAAACGAAAATAAAAATATGTTTAATTCTCATTTTATTTACCACTTGTTTTGCAAACACGGAATGTTAGTGATTACATTTAAATATTTTAACATTAACAGCCTGTAAATTTCCCACTGCTAGGGTAAGGCCTCCTCTCCCTTTGAGGAGAAAGGTTTGGAGCATATTCCATCACTCTGCTCCAATGCGGGTTGGTGATAACAATATCAAATAAAAAGTACGTATACTGTACCCGTGATGGAAGTGCTTGGGGAAAATTCATAGCAGAAAACGATACTATAAGATATATACTATTACTACACTTGATGTTAGGTACATGAAGCTTAATGACATAAGTAATTACACAATTAAGTAAAACAAACGCGTGAACGTTAATGCTTTGTGAAGATCTAATAATAATAATTAAAAAAAATATATTATTATTTAAGAATCCTATCACAATTTACTGCCGCGTATATGCATATACTCGTAGCCATGGCATCCGAAGTTTTATGTTCAAACCCGAGGTTGGACCGATAAAAGGCTATTGGGTTTATCTGTCGAAGAATTCATAGTAACAGTGCGGGGATCAGGAAGTTGCATGTGTGTACACTCCCGTGCCTCGGAAAGCACGTAAAGCGGTTGGTCCTGCAACTGAACTCACTCCGATCGTATGAGATTTGCCGGCCCATTGGTATTATGAGAGTGAGGAAAAAGAGACGGCTCTGTAGTATATCCTACATAGTTGACTGGCTTCCATTGAAATTATCCATCGCAAACAAATTCTATCATGAGAACATTATCATCCTAATACCTGTATCTTGAATAAACTGAAGGTTAAATTTTACTAAAATCAGGTATGTGTGAAACGCAACTATAGCCAATCAATTTCACACACCGTAAAATACTTTTATTATAATAACCACGTCTGATCCAGCCCTAAAAACCCATTTGGTTCCATACGCTCGCCCTAATGAGTAAAAATATTAATAGCCCTGTTATTAATTACAATAGCGAGAGTAATTTATTATGTTACGAAAGCTTAATCGCTTGTATGTAGAACAAGCTAGAGTTTATGTACTAGGGACCACAGGTATATGAACTACGCAATAATGGACCTTAAACATATTACTATAAGAGTTATTGACTTTTGTATTTGACTGAAAAGTTTATATGGAGTTGAAACACAAGTAGTGCCTATTGTTTTGGCAATAAGAGTGATATTACCTTATATGTAGAGTTTTATGCATTAACAGCATCATAATCGTTGTATAAAAAATGCACTACATCCATTCCGTTCCTCTGTTAATGAAGAATATTAGAGTAGGTATTGACTAGTTAAATATTCAACAATTATTAAACAAAGATGACTTATACGTATGTACGTATAAGTCATCTTTATTATTCAATTATATACATATTTATTATTATTATTATTCAAGAAACAATTCGTTTGTTTACGTAATGCGACGTAAATTACGTAGACGAGGCGTTATTTTTATTATTATTGCTTGCTGCTTGAGTATACAAGTGATCCGAATAACGGATGGTAAGGTTCTATGGCGATAAGAGATATTTTACTGGCGAGATGACAGTTTCTAAAACAAAATTTAAATATGTCAATCACTTTTCTAATATAGGTATTTTCGTAACCTTGAGCCGAATGAATGAGCCGAGATGACCCAGTGGTTAGAACGCGTGCATCTTAACCGATGATTTCGGGTTCAAACCCAGGCAAGCACCAATGAATTTTCATGTGCTTAATTTGTGTTTATAATTCATCTCGTGCTCGGCGATGAAGGAAAAAATCGTGAGGAAACCTGCATTTGTCTAATTTCAACGAAATTCTGCCACATGTGTATTCCACCAACCCGCATTGGAGCAGCGTGGTGGAATATGCTCCAAACCTTCTCGTCAGATGGAGAGGAGGGCTTAGTCCAGCAGTGGGCAATTTACAGGCTGCTTATGTTATGTATGATGTATGTAATTAAATCTCTTACTCTCAAAATCAAAATCCAATCCGACATAACTAGAGGATGTTATGCGTTGGACCAGCGACTTTGTGTGTGAACTCTATTAACTTCCAAAATTTGGGTTTCTAATGAGAAATTCTTGTCGAAATAACTTGCGCCAGAATTAGGGACAATATTTTGTAATGACAATTTATAGTTTTGTGATATACGCTCATACACTAAAGGCTAATTATATTATAGCTCTAGTTATGCTACTGCTACATCTGTGCTTACGTTATTATTAGTGTAAGTGTACACCTGCGCCGTCATTAAAATGCCACAGGTCTGCGGCTACCTTTAGGTATTACTACGTCAAAAGTTATTTCTATTTTAAGTAGTGAGTTAATTGCGTACAATGGATGTAGTGGCTGCACTTAAATACATCGTTTTGAATGAGATCGCGTTTAAAGGTTTTGTGCCTAGCGTTAGTTCAATTTAAGTCACTGAGCCCCTTTGTTGAAAAGTACCCTCCACTGGTGGTAGCCCCTCCTGTCAGAGGATTCGAATTGTGCCACCATTCCACGCGGTCAAGATTTATACAGTAATTATCTTTAATTCATATGTGTGTATATATATATATATATATAATTCATATAAGGACTTAATGTTAATAATTCTTATAAAAAGATATATTTTTTTAAATATTGTGATATTTTAGTGGCTTTTAAAACTGTATGTCTTGAAATCATGGTATTACGACCTCCGTGGTCGAGTAATGTGTGTACATCGGTTTTCATGGGTACGCCACTCCGAGGTCCCGGGTTCGATTCCCGGCCAAGTCGATGTAGAAAAAGTTCATTAGTTTTCTATATTGTATTGGGTCTGGGTGTTTGTGGTACCGTCGTTACTGCCGATTTCCATAACACAAGTGCTTTAGCTACTTACATTGGGATCAGAGTAATGTATGTAATGTTGTCCAATATTTATTTATTATTTATTTATGGGTTGATATTATTGGTTACGGATTTACTGGATTGTTAGCGTAAGTTAATTCTCAGTTACTGCCTCAAGTGAGGAAGTTGACAGTGGGTAAGCACGTTAAACTGTTTCTTTTGGGCCTGTCTTTTCTCCTCTACCATGACATACTGGACTACAGAACTGTGTAAGCACTTTTAGGTTATAAAGCGTATCTGGCTAGTCTCAAGAATAGAAGCCATGTTCAAGATCGGGCATCATGATTGAATCAAACTTTGGCAATGTTGCAGCTGTGTTACAAGTCCTAGCGCCATTATTTTTGGGTTTTATTAACCCCAATTAACATTTATGTCTATTTTATACGTCAGATCACTATTGTAAGGTATTAATTTTGTGAAATAATATATTAATCATTTCGGTAATGCCGGTTACTCATTTCCTTGTTTTTACTGTTATTTTAGAAGCTCGTGTAACATTCAGCTCATGTAGAATTCATATTCTATAAATAATGAATGATCTTTTATAATGCAAACATTTTATTTTATTTTATTTTTCAGTAGATACAATAAGACATGAATAAAATTACATTGAAAAATTTTCTTTTTCACCATGCACTCTCACATTACACAAAATGTATTAAAAATATAAATTAAACATAATCAATGATTAGAGATGAGAATTATGAAGAAGTATTGACATAATTTATTTTTTATTTATTTATCTTTAAGATAATGTTTTTATTATGTTTTTTTTTATTCTCTCATATATTAAAATATATTATATTTTCGCAAAATATTCTCTAGTGATACAGATTTCGTTATAAGCAATACATTTTTTTATAATGTACCTCGGCGGACGGTCAGATAACCCATTTGATCGAAAGTGGTCAATACCGTCCATAGCCATTGGCGCTATAAGAAACATTACCAATACTTACATCACCAATGCACCACCGATTTTTTAATTTAGCTAACGTGTTCTTTTTTAAGGAAATAAGGTCCCAACTTAATTTAGTAGAATAATTAATTTATGTCGTCGCGACAATTATATATCTCCTGCTAATTATTTTAATATCGATGTTTATGTAATTCTGTTGATTTTGTACGTAAAAAGCTTAGTTTTAATTTAATTAGTAATTCCTTTGACATCATCATGATTTATGAAAACATTAATTAGTTCATTAATACGACTTCACTTCGATTATTTATTTCAAAACAAGATTTTTAGAGCAATGTTTTGTAAAAAGAAATTCACCTAACGAGCACGAACCTACTTGATCTTCAGCAGTTAGAAATTTACAGGCTTTTACTTAAAATAAAAATGACTAAAAAGAAAATATTGTGAGCAATTGCTTAGTCAACTTTTCAAATGAGCGTAAAAGTGTTATGTGACGTCATGTGGTCTAATTTTTGTCTTTGATGCAAATGGTAAAAACTTTGTAAGTCGAGGGTTAGATACTATTTGGGGGAGTATGTAGGATAGGAGTATTTAATATCTCTGCTGGTATAATAATATTACTTTGTGGTTTAATTGCTTTCATTCATTCATTCATGTCAGCAGAAGGACGTCCACTGCTGGACATAGGCCTCCCCCAAAGATCGCCACAACTTCTCTTATACCCGCTTTAGTCATGATTATTACAGTATTGATACTTTTACATAATAAAGACACAGTTACATTACATTGATTAGTAAAACTACGCATAAGTAATTTACATTTAGACTTAAAGACTTACTGATAGTCGATATTTGTGCAATAGACTTGCATAGACATGACTTGCGTTAGGCACCAACAAATAAACAGGCATTAATCCTTTATCAATAATTTGTATTGATTCTAGTTTAAAGGGCAAGTCGCCCAATGTTATTTCAGGACCTAGATATATAGCGACTTGGATCCAGTGGTGTCAGAATTGGCTTATGTCTTCCGGCACAGATTTATGTAAGTGGAGGTGACCGCTTGCCATCAGGCTCATTAGTTTACCTGTCTTATTAAAAAGAGACCCCCATGAGATGCCCGAAATTGGTGTAAAACATATAAATCGATAATTATCTAATAAATTACTAATTCTAGAATAACTACAAATAAATATTATGTAAAATAGTTTATTTACTGCGTTACGAGAATCCTTTAGTCTTATTTGAGTCTTGGACATTACGGCAGCTACTTTTCTCTATTTTACTATACGCAAAAAAAAGAGATATCTATATTCCTGATATTCTCACTTCAAGTGTATTTTATTAACACAAAAAATGTACGGGAAGTAATTTTGCGTAACGTACAGAGCTGTAATCATTTATCTCTGTTACTGTACGGGTTTTATTTGGCTGTATTCCCAACCCCGTACCGCTCCGACTGTGCGTGCCGATGGACTTTAGTTAGCCTGTACTGTACGCACTTCTAACGTTTCCATGTTTGTTGTCACGCTACGAAATGGAAATGGGCAAAGCTATAAAAAGCAAATTTGATGAAGATCCTAGAAACCTTAGATTATTGTTTATAAGACTAAATAGACTATCAAAGCGGAGAACGCGTTGAACAAGTAGTAGCCAACGGTTGGCCACTAAATACACGCACACTAATAAAATAGTATGACGACTGGCGATAGTAATGCGTATCCGTCATGCACACCGAGATAATAAAGTTGGCTTGAAATATCAACATAGTCCAGAGTACGTAGTGGTTCGGGTATAACTAGTTCGAAAACATGAGTTATCTTAAGACCTTCAATGAGAAGGGATTTGATTATTGGCTCACGCTTTAATTAAGACGCCGGTCCTGATTCAATATCCATCGGCAACATTTTCATGAGTAATATGTTACCAGCGCAATATTAATTTCCTTCGAACCTTAAGAAAATTACTGCCAATTGTTTCTGTTAATGGGCTTGTATTAATCACTAGCAACCCATCCCGGCTTCACGCAAGTACTATAAGGCTCATCATATATATTTTAGACTGAAGAAGAAATATAAAAAGAAAAATCTTGTTTTATTTCCGGCTGGGAAAGTGGAAAGTGGATTTTCTCTGCTTTAATGTGCATGTATTATACGAGTAATTCAATTGACTCTGTTCATTGATGAAAACCGCATTAATCCGTTAATCCGTAAGCGTACAGACGGCGCAAGCGACTTTGTTTTATTAGTTTTCTACTAGCGCTGTTGAATGTGTTAATCAAATAAATATATTTTACAGTATTATAAGTATTTAGTATACGCGCGTCGCCCTCAGGGGAGATGAGAGCGAAGAAGGGGCGTGACAACAAAGCGTCATTCCGTTTGCTGACACGGCATACAAGTTTTTTTTTTTTTTATTCTAGTAATTTTAAAGGGCCTTTATAGGCAGCCTATATGTCGGCCCCATCGTTACAGGGCATACAAGTTAGTCGTACAACGAAGGGAGTCCAAATACATATTTCATGTCAAAATATATATTAAAGAATACTTCATATAATAAATGTATATGTTAAATATCAACCAATAAACTCATATTCCACTCCAGTGTAACTACAGGCACATCTAATACATTATAAGGAATGGGTAAGATTTCTTACAGTGCGTATGTGTATAGGCGGTGGTGACCACTTACCATCAGGTGGTCAACATTTGTTTGTGTAATATAGTTCATCATTTAATTAAAATTGTAGACAACTATAATATACGATTAACCAATCAGAATCTACTTATACAAAGTTATTTATTACGGAATACTCAACTGTCATAAAATACAATGAAACAAATGTTTAGTTTTCGAAATGAAATCGGTAAACGTATAAAACAAACATTCAAAATGCATAGTTTCTCTCCGTGTATTGCATTCAACAATAAAATTGCGAGTTTGACACATTAAATTTTTAGAGCCTCGTAAAAATAAAAGAATATCGGCTGATTTTTATTTGGCGCGGAGTTAAACGCTGAATATTCATAAGCGGTTTGATGCACGGCTACACAATTCAACGGGCGAAATAATATTTTATTAAAAGTTAATTTTGTAACGTGACGTCATGAATTGGGTATGTCCACGTTAGTATTTTAACATGACTATGGGACAGTGAAAATTGATGTTTTAAACGATACATTTTTAAAGGACTAACGTTAGTGAATAGTGACGTACGTACCATATAATATACAAGCAAATACGACTCTTTGGTTTTGTTAAAATTTTATCAAATACGTTTAATATTTTTTGTGGAAGCTACATTTTAAAAGGCAATAGATTTTAACGTTGGTTTTCATTATTCGGGTCAATGACATCGTTTTATAATTTTTTTTACATATATTTAACAATTCGTATCTTTTATTTATATTAATTTCTTTTCGTATTTTGATATTTATATCTAACGAAAGACTTAATAGGTTACTATATCTTGTTATATAAAAATATAATACGTAATATAATAAAAAATATATATATGAAAACTATAACTCTAGCATATAAATTAATGCACTATATATATAGACATATATATTATATATATATTCGTATAAAATATTATACTGTTTTCTCATACTTATGATACTCCATTGCCGATGCCATTACAGTGAGTATTGTATGAAATTTAAATATAGTTATGGCATTATACAAATCTATATCAATATTATAAATGCAAAAGAACTCTGTCTGTTACCTCTCCACACTTAAACGGCTGAAAATATTTAGTTAAAATTTTGTATTGGGATAGTAAGTCTAAAGACATAGGCTCCTTTATTTAACTTAGCCCTTGAGAAGTAAAATTGAGGTGACAGTGTGCTATAAGTAAATTTTTATATATTTCACACGGGCAAATCGGTGCATTCAGCTAGTACTGTATAAATGTCACCGTAATATAATTTAAGCGTCAATAGCGCAGTGGTTTACGTTCCGCCTAGCGATGTAAAAGTCGCAGGATTGATCCTGACCCCTTGGGCTATTGTCATACGCACTCCTAACACAAGTGATAAAGCTTAAAAGGAGGGGTAAATAATAAATAAGAGTAATCTCTTAATTAATTTGGGGCATTGCCAGAAATCAATTTTTTAAAAAGAGTATTGTAAATATTGTTAGATTATCTATCTCGAGAGATTGTAATCTGTCGAATGATTCAAGGAAAACAAACTCATGCTTGTCACGTTAATTTATACTTGGTGGTAGGACATTGTGCAAGTCCGCCTGGGTAGCCCAGTGTAACTACAGGCACAAGGGACATCTTAGTTCACAAGGTTGGTGGCGCATCGGTGATGTAAGGAATGATTAATATTTCTTACAGCGCCATTGTCGATGGGCGGTGGTTACCACTTACCATCAGGTGGTCCATTTGCTCGTCCGCCTACCGATATCATAAAAGAAAAAGTTAATAGTCAAAATTTAAAGCGAATGAAATTGCAAAAGGCTGATTTCTATTATATTATTACAAAAACCTTCCTCAAAATTCGCTACATCTTCTGTATAAATTTTACGTATATTGGTTTAGTCGTCTCGTCACAGTAAATGTATCTATTACTATAGATAAACATCGTTTATACACATAAGTAATGTTTTAAAAGCGTCTTTAAATGATCGTACATAATATTTCAATACGTTCCGATAGACTGAGTGTAATATATGAAGTATCATAAATTACTTTGAAACATGAATTTGAAGAAAATACCTTCGAAATTACCGACTTTACGATCTTATAGCATTTGGCACCGTTCCCATCTGATACGGAGTTACGATGTGCAATTTGAGTTTAACCAAAATCGAAATCTGTTCATATACCAACTAATACATATTAAGGCAGCCATCTATACCACTTCTGGGGTAAGGGCACTTATCTTGAGGCTTAGAGGTAATTTGATCACTCGCCCAGTGCGTCTTTGTTGGATGCGCATAATCGTCCAACACATGAAGATGTTCCTTCGCACAGGAAGAGTTTCCTCGAGGTGTTTTTTTCATCTTGATTGACACTTGTTCGGATTTTAACACACGAGTTTGGTGTACGGTCGACTTGTTCTTGCTATTAAGGCAAATTGAAATTCTTTCTTACAAAAATGTTAGGCTTAATTTAATCATTTGACACAACTTCCACGTCCATACTCAAAGGCACGTGTTAAGGTAAAATTTCAGCAAGTATTTTAATTTTAATACGAGCACAGACAGAATTACGTAAAAATTAATAATTTTAAAATGCAAATTACAGAATAATAATAAAAAAAAATCTTAATTTTAAAGTCGTTCGAGATATTGAGTAAAAGTATTTTTTTATAATCAGTACTTCTTACAGTACACGATATTTATTAAATTATTTGATAACATTGTGGATTGCATTGAATCAGGCTGTAATTTAAAGACATAAGGGACGTAACCACCTTAATCTAATTATTGACAGTCCATTGACAGTCAATGCTCCTGAGCCATCATTGATCCACTTGTATTGGTATACAGATGTATAGATAGGTACATAAGGAGGCGCAGACGTCATTTAATATAACGTCAAACCAAAATATATATTATGTATAAAATGGATAAACGATAATAAATTAATAAACTTTCAATTTTCAGGAAGTATATTTCGTTATTTTTTTAATATATATCGGGCAGAATAATGCAGTACGCTTGCATAAGTTATTCCTATTCCTGGACGGATTCAAATCTGAACACGATTTAGAAGGTTTCCTCCACGTGGGTAACGACTACGCAGTATTCCTCAGAAAACCTAGTCCACATGCCAAGTATCTGATATACGAACTATACGAGGCGAATAACGAAAAGGTTAACAGCAATAAACCGAGATTACTCGCAATATCAAAAGTACCAGTTACCTACATTAAGGAACAGCTCGATACTTTCAGAACAGAATTATATAAAGCGAAGTATATTGATGATAATGTCGTGCCCGGTACTCAAGTTAAGACGTTAAGAGAATGGCAGATAGACAGGGCGTTGAACTTAGAAAACAAAGTGGGTCTTGAGAAATCTGTGCTAAGAGCAATTGTCTTGTGATACTATTGTGATTGCAAAGCAATTAATATGAGGTGCATTTGTTTTATCTCATAATGACATAACATATAACATATTATGAAGTCATAACTTGTATTACCTAAATAATATGCTTGTGAATAATCATATTTGTTTTAGTTATTGAACTTAATATCTTTAGGGTGTTCATTCGTGTGGTATCTGTTATACATTTTTTTTCTAAATAAGGTGGCAATCATAACTGAATGTAGTTTAAAATATTTTCAAAAGAAAAGAGTTATTAAAAACATCGGTATTACGAATAGTCACTTATTTTTTACAGTTTTTTGGAATAAAATATAATATAAACGCAGCAGTGGGTCAAGCCAAGTTCAAAAAAAGAAAAGAAAATTAAATTAAAACCAAGCAAAAAACATACATTAATAATTATAAATCTATTAAACATAAATACATGAAAATTGGTTTATTTTCAAAACTTCTTAAATATAGAATATCAAATTTTATAAATATAGTTCAAACGATTAATGAGGTATTCATGTCTGCATTTTATAAGACTGACTGACATATAGATCATAAACCTGACCCACTTCCAGGTGACCTAGGAAGTTCAAATTTGCCTTCCAGGTACTAGGGCACAAAGGGGAAAATCAGAAAGAAGTGTTTTTTTATTATAAATATTTTTCAAGATTAACATGACTTTAAATCATTGTCATATCTTCAATAATATCGAGTAGATCTAATAGTACGTGATATACTTACCAGCATACTTCTGAATTATGATCGTTGATGACCTGCGCCTACAATTTAATATTATTTTGATCTCTGAAATCCAGAGTCAATTTGTAATAAAAAATTTACCATTTTCCGTTTTCTATTGAACGATATACAATTTTTTGTGTCCGTCAATGGTATGATACTTTTCCACTTATATTGAGAAATTTTTCTCCCTTTTTATAATAAATACTAAAAAATATTCTATAAACAGCTTAATATTAAAAATCTCGGGTGGTTTTTGTTTATTGCCTGTAAGAGACAGCTATTAGTGATAAGACCGCTTACCATACAATTTATATTTTCTTCTTTATGTGTTATGGATAACTTGTATATTAATTACGTTTAATAGAATATTTGCAGCACCTACAAGAGTGTCTCGAATTAAATACTAGAGATAATAAGAGAGAATAATAGAGGACAGACAATTTCGTTATGACTTAGTCAAGCTTTTTTTTTAAATAAAAGGTTATATTTGAAAAACAAATTCATTATAGACTGTTGTCATGTTTAATATAAAAAAATATAAAATGTAATGCTTTTAAAAAATAATTATAAAGCTAAACGCTTTTTAAAATGTATTCAAGTAAAAAATAAACAAAACAAAATGCAGCGAGAATGTGTTAAGTGTTAAACGAAGCAGTTTCGATAAATAATGTATTAGCACACATTTGCAAGGATCGTACATCATCCATCATCCGCACTTGATAACAGTTCACTGTGTAAGGAGTTCGTTGCCGTCATATTTGATAAAATATCATATTTAACCTCGTTTGATAAACGTATTTACATGTTGCATTTTGATATGGAAAATTATCTTTTTTTTTTTAAATATTGATGGAGAGAGAGATTATATCTTGATGGTGATGCATAATAAATATACAAATCAGTTATTATTCTAGTGCTAAACGATAATGCCATTGGGCTTAATGTTTGATATCAAAATAGCTTCAGGGGTCAGTATATTTTAGTGCTACAAATCGTTAGATAGGCTTAGTTCGCTTAACAAATTTCATCAAATTTAATAATGATTATTTATATGAATATATTATGTACCAATTTGTGTAGGTATATTGACCGCCTCGTTGGTCTGGTGGTTAGTTTACGATCAACGCGATTCCGTACCCTCTCTACCTTGCTGAAGATGGCCATTGTATTGAATTTATTGGATAAGAATCCCACATAAACCCAGTTTCTCCTCCAAAACTCACTCACTGATAGTTTCCACTGAAAAAAACATATAGCTAGCTTATGCAACAAACTTTGAATGGGACCAGTAAAACTTTTTCGCATTTTCTGTTGAAAAATTCTCAGATAGCTCGGAGTCTAAAAATTGGCAGTGTTTACACTCCCGTGCTTCGAAAAATGCTTAAAGGCTTGCCTAACCATAACCTAGTCGCATCAGATTTATAGTATTATTAGATCTATAGTATTATGAGAATAAGGGGAATATGGAATTAACCATGAGCTGGTATTTGCACAAATATTTGTACACTATAATATTATTTACGCAGAAGCTACTCCCTTGAGAATGGCTGCCGTTGGTGAAATGGCTCAAGAATCAATCGAAAACATACAAATGATTCACCTCCAATCCGTAATATAAATACCCGAAGCGAACTAATTAATTTATACCGAGATATGTATTCATGAAACTGTCAAATCATAATGGGTTGGGAATAGCAAGATCAAACCTCACTCCTCTTTGAAAATATAATGAATGAACTCGATGCATCTCTTCCAAAGCTTATCTCAGCGAGTTTCTCGGATATTTTTATTCAAGGAATGTTTTCGTCCGAGTAACGGCTAAGTAGACAAATAGCTTTAATAATATTTTTCTTTCAATTCCCTTAATGAATTCCATCATTTTTTTATTCCGTTTTATTTAACTTTGTTTTCGTGAAATGTTACTCAGATTAGTTATATTTTTTAACTGAAATTTTTCTGTTTTTTATATCGTTGAAAATTTTCTGGTGAATTAGTAATCATATCTGCGTAGAGTATTGAGTAACTGAACAGGATAGTGAACGCAATGTATTAAGCAACCGCCTGTAAATATCCAACAGTAAATTCCACATTGCTATAATGTAAATCAATTGTTCCTCACGTAGAAGATTCATCACCGAACACGAGATGAACATTATAAACACAAATCAAGAACAAGAAAAATTAGTACCGCTTGTCCGGATGGACAGTCTTCTAAATTCATGTTTACATAAATGTACATTATTTACTATTACAACATCATATTGTCTTCTCGACATGTATTTATTTACTTATAAAGGTTTTACTTTACTTTACTTTATACTTTATTGTACACCACAAAGAGAAAATAAATAAACAAAACATGGATACAGGCTAAATAAAAGAAGCGTACAATTTTGGCAACCTTATCGGCTTTGTCACCAGTTTCGATATAGAAATCAAACCTGCATATTTCAATCTTGTATATACCGTGGAAAATTTCATTGTAAGAACGGGAGTCGTCGTATTTGAATCAGATGTTGCAGACGACAAACATTATGCTTGTGGGAAGCAGTGTGGTGAATAAATGAATTGTATCCCAAAATTGTCGTCGTAAACAGCAGATCATATGATATGAATCCCTTGGAAAGAAGTTATGTGAACAATTTTCAGAAGTATATAGCAGCCCTCGGTTAAGGGGATAAATAAGTAAAATCAACAAAATAGCCAATGGTAACGGGAGCCATGAATAATTGGTTGCGACGGTTGTGAGTAAAACGGACAGATTTAATTTGATGAAAAGTTAAAAAAAATTGTCAATTGAGTTTTATAAAATAATCGTTTTTTTTTCCACGCTTCGATAAAATTTGTATAACGTTGAACGGTTATTACCATTCATAGAAGCCTAAAAACTCCACCTAATTTGTATGACTGAATTTACAGCACAATAATAGGCCTTTTATCAGCTTATAGCTTTAAAATTGTTCACAGTTATTATTTATTTTTTACTAAACTCTATTACAAAACTATCAAATATAAACGATAATACACTTTTTAAATGATCGCTTAGATTAAAAATATGTTACTATTTTAAATCAAAGCAAGCTATCGCTTCTCTTCGCTTATGAGGTTTAGGTTTTATTGTGGTTAGGTTAGGTTCTATATTGACTAAAGATATTTTTTTTCGGAAATTTGACCAACTTCTGCTTATAATTACATTAATGAAAGTATCATTTCTTTTTTCTCTGCCGCACATAGAAAACTGTCTGTTAGAGTTAAACATCTACATGCATAAGTAGATTTAAAAATATATATACTAAAATAATTAAGAGTAATAGTCTTGTACAAAGAACAATATGAAATAGTAGTTAAATATTTATAGGACGGCCTAATTCCCATTTTCATGAAATTTATCCGAGTGGTAATGCGTTATTGTAGAAATTAATACCGAATAGATGACTAGCATTAAAATCGCTCAATCACTGTCAGTCGGAATCATTTGTATCGCCCACTGTATTAGTAGTAAATCAAACAATATTACAGTATTGTTCGTTTTGATAAACATCGTCATACCCATACAAGCATAATATCTCGAAACATTATATTTACACCATGTTTATTTATGAGGATGAATGTTCAGAAATTTTCAAACCGCACCCAATTGTCGGACGGAAGGCTGGTATTGTATGAGCACTTGTTTATATAATACCAGCTCCCAGTCCAGACTTCGAAGGGTTAAATAAGTTTTATTATTTTTGTTAAAGCCTTACAGCCAGCCAAAATAAATACTAAAGTAACGGCCTGTGAGGATTCCACTGCTGTAATAAGGCCTCCTCTCCCTTTAAGGTGACGGTTTGGAGCTTATTCCATAAAACTATTCCTATACGGGTTGGTGGATACACATGTGGCAAATTTTCATTATAATTAGACACATCCAGGTTTCGTCCAGATCTTTTCCTTCACTGCCGCTCACGAGATTAATTATTATAAACTCAAATTAAGCACATGGAAATTCAGTGGTACTTGCATGTTTAAATTCACTCGTGCTAACCACTGGGCCATTGGTTTATTTAATTCTGTCATTGTATATAACATAACATATGTGGACGTTGCGATGATAATTGTTATTAAAAACTAATTATTATTATTTGTGAAATGTATAAAAACATAAAATTTTCAGGCTAATTCTACTAATATTTAACGATAATGATACGTTCCCGAATATATTCTGATCCAACTATTCCTCACGAAAATAAACCTTTAACCGTTTTAGATTTTGAAAAAATGCTAATGCGGATTGTACCTACTAAAAAACAAATATTTTCCGACTTTTGACTTTTTTCTCTATGTACGTTACCATACGTACATATATAATTATCTATATATACTTATGAAAAAAGTTAGATTCACTATTCTCATTAAATACTAAACATCCATTGGTCGTCTATTGTTTTATCGGCTTTTAAAGACCAATGACCAATGACCATGCTGTTTATTGACATTTTATTAGTCGGGCTACAATCAGCAATACAACATCATATGTAAGAAAGTATATACATATGTAGTAAAGTTATATAACGAACAAACAAAATGATTATATAAAAATATACACGGAAATAAATAAATTTCATTTTTGATCATTTTCTGGGATATAAGTTGTTTTATTACTATTATTAAAGTCTATAAATCGCTGTCAAGCAGATACAGCCAGAAATATTTGACATAAAATACGTTGCTAACCAGAAATACAATAATTTCATGAATATGACATATTTTTGATAAAAGCAACGCCACACTTTAAAGAATAAAATCATAGTTATAAGAATAGTATGTTAAGGTTTTGTTTGTGTGGACAGTTTTGGGGTATGACGTATTATCTTTTGATTTTGTAGTTGCTTTTATTGCTTAATTTTAATGTTGCGGGCGCTCCATACTTTTATTTTATATAAAATCTGAGTATGAAACCACCATTTAAAGCAATTGGCTTCTTTTTCAATGTACAGAAAATGAAAAACATTTTCTTTTTTGTATATTTTATACAAATTTCATTTTATTCATTCTACTCCACACCGGGTATATCAGATAGGATAAAAAAAAGTCATCAGTTTTTTTACAACGGTTATAGAACATAAGCAATTAATTTCCAAGCTTCCGGCAACGGTTGTTTGAAATGCGATGACATTTCAATCGAATTCGGAAACCATTTTCTTTTTATTTATTTATTTTATTTGATCGCTGGGAATTAGTAACTATTAATTTTCTTGTCAGTGATTCAATCCAATTACATAATTATTTAAACATGCTTATAAGAGTCTAATTTATTAAAGATTGAAATTAAAAAAAATAATACATAAAATATCTTTAGAAGCAAAAAACTATTACTATAAATACAGTATAGATCAATATTTATTTTGTAGATGCTATATGGGTATGAATGTTTCTGTTTTTTTTAATAGTTTTATATATAAGTATGTACATATTATATTGTTACTAGCTGTTACCCGCGGCTTTGCCCGCTTGGAATATGAATATATTTACAAATTAACTTAAAATATTACGTTAATGTAAGACCTCTTTGTATACCACATTGGTGTGTATTTCAGCCCTAAGGGTAGAATATCCAGAAACGCTTAAATGCGTATCAAGTCATTTTTAATCGGTAGCCCAAAAATAAAATTTCATGCTTCTAACTTCAAAAATGACGGACTTCCAGACTAACCTATATTAAAAATGACCTACCCCTATTAAACCCCTTAGATGTAGAATATCTAGAAACACTTAAATATATTTTTAATCAATTTATAATCAGTATCCCAAAAATAAACTTTCATATTTTTAGCTTAAAAAATGACGAATTGCATCAAAACTTTTAACCCTTATTTCACCCCCTTAGTGGTAGAATATCAAAAAGACACTTAAATACATATGTACTCATTTTTAATCAGTATCTCAAAAATAAAGTTTCATTTTTAACTTTAAAAACGACAGACTCCCATAAAAACTTTCAACCTTTATTTCACCCTCTTAATGGTAGTTTATCTAGAATCGCTTAAATACGTATCTACTCATTATTGATCAGTATCCCAAAAATAAAGTTTCATATTTCTATCTTAAAAATGACGGACTTCTATACAAACTTTCAACCCTTGTATATACAAAATTAAATATAGAATATCCAAAATTCCCTCTTTAGTGGATGTTATGATATGTTAGTTTATAAGCGTACAGCCTAAAATATAAGTTTTATGCTTCTAGTTCTAAAAATTCTAAACATGACAATACTTTAAACAACTTACAACCTTTCATCCCCCTTTTCAACCCTTTACAGCACTTTTTTCCAAGTAGCCTATGTCCTTTCTCAGGCTCTAGGCTATTTGTGTACCAAATTTCATTTCAATCAGTCCAGTAGTTTTGGCGTGAAAGTGAGACAGACAGACAGACAGACAGAGTTACTTTCGCATTTATAATATTAGTATGGATGTATTGTTAATGAATTATTAATAACCGCCTTTATGGTTTTCTGTTTCACCTAAAGGTTGACTGGCAGAGAATGCCTTCAGGCATTAAGTCCGCCTTTTGTCCCATTTACTTTGTGGTGGTCAGTAAAGAATAAAAAAAAAAAAGTAGACCGTAAATGTGTCACTGTTGGGCAATGAATTGGTAGATGTACTCGTGGCAGATTTCCATCCGACACTTAAAATTGGCGAGCATGAAGGAAATACATACAATCACAAATTAAACACTTTAAAAATCTGTACTATTTTTGTCATTGTTAGGCGGACTAGCTATTTAACGACCTGATTATACATTAGTGCTATAAGAGATATTAATCACCATTCATAACACTAATGCGCCACCAACTAAGATGTCATTTCCCTTGTACCTGTAGTCATACTGCTTCATTCGCCCATTCGGTTTGTAGGGTGAGTGAGCCAGTGTAACTACAGGCACAAGGTAGATAACATCATAGTTCCTGAGGTTGGTGGCGCATTGGTGATGTTAGGAATGGTTAATATTTTTTACAGCGCCATTGTCTATGGGCGTTGGTGACCACTTACCATCAGGTGACCCATTTGCTCTTCCACCTACCGGCACCATAAAGAAGAAGTCCTTCACAACACAACAATACTAAATATTACTATGAGAAGATTAGCCTGCCATCGTCAGTTAAGATTCACTAAACATGTACTAACCAACTCGATATATTTATATCTTTATTTAATAATAAACTTCTTTATTACTGTATATTTTATATGTTTTAAATTTATAGAAATATAAGACGTTAATATATTTAATTTACTTGCATAACTAATCATCTCTTAATGCAAGCGCATCAATTCAGTAATAACTCCGTGTGTACTAAACTAACAACGTGAGCTTGGATAGGAATACTATCAAGAATGCATTTACCTACTGAATACCTTTATATCCCTCATACGTGCGGTACGAGAGGTTTTCAATATCTGAGTTAAATGTTTCAAAAAGAAAAACTGTTCAATTTAAAAAGAAATTCTTTGTAATAAATCTTTTCAATTTTTTTTACAAAGTAAAAGTATTAAGAAATTTATAAAGTAAATCTTCTTTATTAATATAATTTATTAATAAATTTATAAGGATATGACATAAGGTTATTAAAATGTATTTACGTCACTTGTAATATTGTTCATGTTCTTAGTACATGAGATGCAAACTCAACGTGTCTATTACCGGAATAACTTTCTCATGGTAATAAAGCACGGACTTATTATAAAATGTGCCTGTAAAAGCAGCACGGGCTTCAGAGGACGCTCTGTTGAAAGGATTTTAATATGCCTGCAATAATGTATAATTTACCGTGAACCTTTATAGCCCAAAAAGGACCTGTTTACAACACAGCTTTAGTTCAAATATAGCAGAAATTAAACCAATGTCGAGTTTACCGTAATTCATATCGAAAGGTAAACTTATTAAAAAATATGTTGTTCTATCTAAACTCGCTGCTTTACGCGAAATTTATAAAAGTTTATACAAACCGTAACCGCCTTTTTACCCCCTCAAGAGGTGAATTAAAAAAAATGTAGCCTATATCCTTCTCCGGGACTCAAATTATCTCCAAACAAAATTTTATCATAATCGGTTCAGCATGAATGAATAACAGATAACTATAATAATAACAATTCTGGCCAAAGTCTATTTAATCTATCTTGTGTACTTCTTAGTCTAGTGGATAGTAATTAAAAATTAATCATGACGCTGACATTCAGAGTATTATCGCAGGAAATAGTTTCGCAACTATACAATACAAAAAAAAACACTATAAACAATATAAAAATGCTCTACAAAGTTTATTAAATTATGATAACGTCCATTCAATTCGAAATCATTCATGAAAAAAAATGAAATGCATATCAAATGTGTAAATGAAAACGAAATAAGAAAAAAAAATCAGAAATTCTTAAGAGACAAGAGACAGACGATAATTATTACACTACATACTGAACCATTATAAAAAACATACTAGAAGTACTATCGTTTGAATGCCTTCAATTTTGAGTTATTGAAGCATTTTGTGTCACCATAATCTAAAGTGTATAACAAAGATCTGGTATAAATACTTAAACATATTTAAATCAAAAGATACAAATACTGGAAATAAAACGTACCATCAGAAATGAGATCAATTCGATATGGAATATTCTCTTCAAATGGAAAATAGAAACGAAAGGTAAATATTATTTTATTGTAAATAATTTGGGATTAGACAATATTGCAGGTGGTGTAACCAAACGGCTGAGTATTTGGGCATATTGCTCGTCTTGATACACGCTACGGCCAATATGAATCGAAAATATGACAAAACGAATACATGTAATATAATATTATGTCCAGTATTAAATTTTCTTTATACAATTTATATAATGATACAAGTATATAATGTTTGTGTTGTATGTATAATTTTTTAATGTGATATTATGAGAAGATGGTGGTATTAAATCCAAGGCTAATTTCTATAATGCCTAAATAATAAAACAAAATGTTAACGTTATCATTTAATTCGAATCTGTCTGCTTTATATATAAACATAAACGGAATGGTTGAGTAATTTCCAAATTCAAATATTCCTTAGGGTTTGTAAGGTTAAGAGTCTGCTCGAGGTTGAACCGACTCGCCACGCACGGTCGACGTCTGAGGCTGTTCAACCTATTTGCTCGCCATTTTATACGCCACCCAATATGGCGTCAAATGTAACAAAAGCTAGTGCCTTTATTCTTTTACACAATTTAGTTAAAAAGAAAAATAAACAGTCAAATTTTGAACTATATAGAAAAATATTAATAATAACGGTGTTTTGCATCGCGAAATTCGAAAAACATTCGAAAGTAACTAATAAATCGATTTTTTTAGTAGCGTCGATACAAGGACATATCTGCTAATACAGAGATAAATTTATGATCGAATACATATGTAAATTAAACGAGGCGCGCGCCTTAGCCTTTGAGAATTTCTCAAAGGTGTTCCGTGAATGTAGGTGTTCCTCGATCAAGAGCTGCCTCTGATACATACATAAGTTAATTCTATCAATTCACCATAAACTATGAGATCAAAGTTGTCACATTTACCCGGCAATTATATTTCTAACTAAAAGAGGTTTACTCAAAGCAATAATGTTTGAATGACTAAATAAAATACCATAAAGTTATACTAAGCGATATAATATGGTACATAACCTTGCGATCCTTTAATCTCATTGTAAAATTTACTAGAAATAACAAAACAACGCCAGAAATTAGCTACAGTCGATAAGTCGATCCAATTAACGAAGGAGCTACTCGACTTCTGAAAGAAAATTAACAGTAATTTTCAAAAGAACAACTCCAATAATTTACAGCTCATAACTTGTAGAAGAATTTACTGGTGTAAAGCGTGAATCTTCGCAATTTATCATTTGTTTAAAGGAGACTACTGGCTTTCCAATCTAATTCAATTAGCAGAACGAATATAAAAATCAATAAATGTCTAACGGAAGTTCATTAACCGCTTTAACTCTTTGTATTTATTTTATTTTAACTTATTTCCATTTAAATAGGATTTGTCTCTATTCAGTCGTCAAAAATATAGCGCTTTAAAGCGCTTCTTTATTTGTAAAATCAAGTCAATAAAAACAGATAAGAAGGAAATTTATTTCGACAGCTACGACATCAATAAAAATATAATATTTCAATTTACCATATTTCTGCACAATATTTACTAATATACAATAAAATAAGATAAAAACCCAAACTTTACTTTATATTCATGGCGTGATCTTGTCTAAGATGCCATCTAGCATTATTATACTAGTTCAATTTTACTTCTGTATTAGTATACACCAGTACATTTACATAAATATGACTATTGTCATGTTAAATTTAATGCAAATAAAATCATTTGTGTAGAACGATAGCTTAGAACTAAAGTAAAAACTCGAGCTGAAGATATGCTCTTTGATTCACAAATTTTGTCAAGACCGTAAATATATGTATGACCATTGATCGTAATGAATACTATTACTGCTACTATGAGCTTATAGTCTGAGTTTATTCAGATTATTTAAGCGAAGATAACGTCTTCAACAAAGTCTAGTAAGGTTTTATATTCTCCATGAGTTTATTCATTTCATACTAGGTGATAAAAGTCGAACGTAATTTTGGCACATGTTCCTTTAAATCAGCGTGGTGAACTGCGCTCCAAACATTCTCATCGAGCAGACAAGTGGCTTTTGCACAGCTATGTGACATTTACGTGTAGTATTTTACTTTTTTGAAACGACGTTCCTTGTTGCACATAACATCTAGACTCTTGGTAAATGAGAGCTTGATTAGACATTATATACGTGTTAGACTTTGATCTTCACGACACTTTCGCTGTAATGTTTCCTGTGTTTCAGCATTAACCACAAATGTAATATGTGTCCTACTTTAGTTACCACAAGCCAATCATGAATCATGTCTAAGATTGAATACGGTACTACTGGTTAAGTTTATTTAATAATAAAAGGCTATTCCTTTATTTTCATTTTCGTTAACGTTTGGTTTCCAAATGTTAATCTACTTCATTAATTTAATACAGAATTAAAAAAAAAAAGTAGTAGTAGTTTTAGTACCACTCTATCATCGCCTGCAGTTACTTGAAATAGGAATATTCGGTTACATTTTGAATTTCGAATATATTCGAATTTCTGTATATATATTTTTTAATCAGATATGATGAAAATTGAAATTAATTAAATAATATACATATATTGTTATATAGACCTTCCTCTTGAATTCCTTTGTTCATTGATGAAAACCGCATTAAAATCCCTTGCGTTGCTTAAAAGGTGAGCATAGCTTGCTCACCTTTTAAGCGTACAGACGGAGGGAAGCTACTAGTTTTATACTGTTATTATTAGTTTTATACTAAGTAGAGATTAATATAGTAAACTTAATCAAGCCTCTGGAAATATATGAATTAATGTCTAAAGATAATAAATCAAAGATTATATACAAATTCTAAGCGATTTATTTTAGTACAGATTTTTTTTATAATTTAGTTAGGCGGACCACCAAAGAAACGATGGATGGATTGTGTGAAAGATAATATGGTTAGAAAGAATGTTACTTGTGAGATGACGTCCGACAGAGAAGTATGGAAGAAGAAGACTTGCTGCGCCGATCCCGAGTAAAATGGGATAAGGGCAGGATGATGAGGATGATGATGAGTTAGGCGGACCACCTGACTGTAATTGGTCACCACCGCCTATGGAATATGGCACTGTAAGAAATATTAACCATTCCTTACATCGCCACTAATCTTGGGAACTAAGATGTTATGTCCTTTGTGCCTGTAGTTACACAGGCTCACTATTCACTCAGCCTTCGAACTGGATCACAGAGTACAGCTGATTGGCGGTAAAATGTCTGATTATAGGTTGGTACCTACCCAGATTTTACCTAGAACCAATTCCCAAGATTGGTAACACATTGGCAATGGAGGATAAGCTTAATATTTCTATTATGACCATCAGCGGTAGTGACCACTTATCAATACCTATATTCCAATCAGCCTATCGATTTCAAATAAACAAATAATTATTCAACATTGAAAAAGTCCTTTACATAAAAACACATCAAATATTATATGAGTAAACTGCATCAATTGATTTTCGTGCCATAACTAATTAAAGATTAGATTACAACGTCAAACAAATGATTTTATTAAAAATATATTTTATATGCGATATTAAAACACGTGCGCTAATTATTTATCAACCGATTCATAATAACAAAAATATGGCAGACATTTTTAAACTTATTAACGTAAATATTTAATTATTATTTTGTGTACATTTACGTCGACATTAAAATATTTTATCTGTGTAAATTTCTTTAACATATTATAACATGTACATATATTTATATGATTAAACTAGTTGACCAGGAAAACGTCTCCGTGTAGTATATTGTATTGTTATATTTTATGTTTTGGTATAGTTTGATTTGAAGAAGTACAGGCGCTAATTACGTTTTCAGCGGTCAGGAGGTCAAAAAATAACCGAATAATTATCAATTATTTATTAATATTATATGAATACAATAATTGTCTTATAACTAACGACTGTTTTATTCGAAGCGGGAATAAAGAGAGATTAAAATAATGTTACAATTATTAAAATTAGAAATTAAAACAATGACGCATTGAAAGGCAATTACGGGGAAGTCAGCCAATACGGGACACTCGTGAGGTGGTCGCCTGGGAAGCTTCCATCAGTTTGGTACGTCAGCATATTCGTGGGATTAGCTTTCCGTAACTCGCTTAAAATATATAGAACCATTTGCGTTTACGATTACATAAAGTTTATAACATTACATTTTACATTAACAGCATGTAAATTTCCCACTGCTTGGCTAAAGCCTCCTCTTTCTTTGAGGAGAAGGTTTCGAGCATATTCCACCACGCTGCTCCGATGCGGGTTGGCGGAATACACATGTGGCAGAATTTCGTTGAAATTAAACACATGCCGGTTTCCTCATGACGTTTTCCTTCACCGCCGAGCACGACATCAATTATAAACACAAATTAATCACATGAAAATTCCGTGGTGCTTGCCTGGGTTCAAACCCAGTACATAGTTGCTCGCGTTCTAACCACGGGCCAATAAACCACTGGGCCAAAGTTTATAAATGTATAACTAAATAATGTAACTAAATACAAGTAAATAGTGACCGATTTGTCACTATTCCAAAAACAGGCAAGTGCGAATTTATGTCTACGGAAACGGATGCTAGTAATTATTCTCGTTCTTAGTGTTAAAGGAAAAGTTGTGCATATGATTTTATTTCCATCTTTACAGTATAAGCTGACCGTCCCGACTTTATTCGTGTGAAGTAGGAATTTAATTTAGTACATGATCGTAGCGCCATCTATCGAGTCCAATCTTGATCATCAACCTCAAAAACAAATAAACAATTTCATCGAGATCGGCAAAATATTTATATGTATAAAGACTGATTAATTTACATGTTTAAAAAAAAGGTTATTTTTTTGTTAGAGCTACAAAAAATATAACGAGTAATGTTTTGAGAATATGAAAGTACAATAAAAAATGTAAACTACTTTTCTTAAAGTGAAAAAATAATATCATAACAAAAACAAAAGTTTTATATCGTCAACTTATACGACTGTATAAGCACTTTATTCGTATAAATATTAAAACAACTTTAACGCGTATCTACTGATTAAAAACATATTTGACATTTATATTATAATTGATGTTTAAATAATAATAAACAAATCAAGAAGATCATGCATAATTATATTATATTATAATATAAAGCAATCCGAGTAAATTCAAACCCACCGTTTCACATACAAACTTTGTTCAATAGGGCCCGTATCTTTTGACGCGACATTGGCCCATCTAAATCCAATTTAATCTGGCCGACGAAATCTAGTCAACCTTTTAAGGGTTGTCAATAGGTGATAACATTCGATTCATTCTAGATCATAAATACTCTATATTAATATTTTAATTAATTTCAAAATAATGCTCATTACTTCTAACATTGAGAAGTTGAAGAAATCAATAACAATTTATGACGTAAATTAAATCATTTGCGTTATAAAGTTGTTATTGTTGTAATGTACTTTATTTAACAGCTTTAGTCCATGTCTTACGTTTTATATTTCTCTAAGTTCAGCGCACATCTGACAAATGGCGTAGGTTAAAGTGCACTGCACCGCGTGCACACCACGCGGCGTATGCTAAGCGCCGCTATGAGTTGCCGTATGTTCAACGCAACTGGGCACTCGATAAAGCGCGCAAAAGTGAGACAATGTTTTGAGAAGCCGTACGTAACTTTTTGGGCATCAGTCTCTTTTAATTCCTCGAATAACTGTTATTTATGTGCCAACATGTCAAGGCAAGCTCCCAAGCGAGCAAGATCTCCCATACGTGATATAAAATAATTACTTTCAGTGGATACAATACAAATTATATCTTAATTCCTAAGTAAAGTTCTCGCTGCGTGCATTTTATACGAAGCAAAAGAAACGTTAGGGATAAAAATATTATCGAGACAAAAGTCATCAATTACAGCAGGTGTAATACGACGGGAAAGGTTTCTCCTATTAATTTTATTAGCGCGATAAAATGATAATATTTCAGCATGGCATGACCGGAAGTAATATCCTGGGGCGTGAAACAAAGGGAATATAATGACCGACCATTCTTAACGATATTGGGAATTTCGCGAGGTGTGGCCTCAGCAATAAGTCAGCGTGACCCAAACTTTATGAGGGTACTAAATTAGACAGCGATTTTGAATTTAATTAACTTAAGTACGGCTTATCAGTTATATTTTTGGCCACGTTGGATTTCAAAGAAAATTTCCTGACTGTTATGAAAGAGGATATTTTATAATAATTTATTTCAGACCTATACATTTTTTATCCTATTACCAAAAACATTAGACACAAAATTTTTTTTATTGTGTTGTTACGATAAATAAGTTTCTTGGTGGTAGGACTTTGTGCAAGCCCGTCTGGATAGGTACCACCCATTCATCAGATATTCTTCCGCCAAACAACAGTACTCACAATTGTTGTGTTCCGGTTTGAAGGATGAGTGAGCCAGTATGAACTACAGGCACATCGGACATAAAACTTAAGTCCCAAGATTGTTTGCGCATTGATAATGTACGGGATGGTTAATATTTCGAACAGTGTCAATTTCTATGGACAGTAGTGACTATGACCCTCAGATGGCCCATTCCACAGTAACTAACTATTAAAACACATATCAAATAAAAAACCTAATCCATACTTACTAATATTATTAATGCGAAAGTAACTCTGTCTGTCTGTCTGTATTTAAGTGTTTTTTGATATTCTACCTCTGAGAGGGTGAAATAAAGGATGAAAGTTTTTATGGAAATCCGTCGTTTTTTAAATTAATAACACGAAACTTTTTTTTTTGGGATACTGATTAAAAATTAGTAGAAACGTATTTAAGCGTTTCTTGATATTTTAGGCCTAAAGGGAAAAAATATGTGTTGACATTTCGTATTCAGGTTAGTCTCGAAGTCTGTCATTTTGAAGTTAGAAGCTCGAAATGTTATTTTTGGGCTACCGATTAAAAATGAGTTGATACGCATTTAAGCGTTTTTGGATATTCTACCCTAAGGGCTGAAATACACACCAATGTGGTATACAAAGAGGTATTACATTAACGTAATATTTTAAGTTAATTTGTAAATATATTCATATTCTACGCGAGCAAAGCCGCGGGTAACAGCTAGTTGATTTATATTTGTCTCCTAAAACTTTAAAGAGAACTGTTTAATTGAATTTGGTGACAACATAATCAAATGTTTGTTACAGGATTAAGCGTCAAATGAAATTGGCTCAGAGCGGACATTATGAAAATGTTGTAATTTTTAGAAACGTCAGAAAAAGGCACAGTCACGTGCCACACAAATATACCTTCTACGAAACGTAATTGAATAATTTTCTCATGGGCAAAATATAAATAAAATTAACTTTATATCTTGGTTAGTTTGGAAAGAAAATACATATCCGAATAAACTACAAAATTTGAATTAATAAAATTTACAAAAAAAAATGATTATATTTTTAATTAATCTTTATGTATTAGTATTTAAGATATTGTTTTTTTTTTAAATATTATTCGTTACCAACGAAAGCGTTATGGTAATGAGTCGTAATGCTTCCGATGAATCGGATTTGAAATCGAATGAACGATGGCTTTTATTAAATTAGTTTCATCACTGTACAGAATTATTAAAAAATATTTTATTATTGCGGACAAAACAATTGTTCGTTTTAATTTCTATAATCTGTTTCAAATGTATTAAATATCACTATGTATAATAATCGTAATCCCCCGCCGCGTCTGTCTTTCTGTAGGTCTGAATGCGCTAATACCATTATTTAATAATTATATTATTACCAGAAAATTTTAGTTTTTTTTTTTAACGTTTCAACGAATAAAAAAGACTACTTCGATTGGTATAGAATTTCAATATTATTTTATTTTATTTATATATTTATTAATACCTTTAATTTTATAGATTTAGGGTGGGTACAGGCTACATATAGTATATGATTATAGCTCATTATGTCAACATAGTTGCGGAGAAAATTGTCGGTTGGGGCTCTATAGAAGTGAACGCTGCCCAAACTATCATCCATAAACGAAAATTTGATCAAAGATTTGGTAATATCTAAAAAACAAAATCAACACTTTTAAAATCAGGAACAATACTTTTAATTTGAGACAAATTAAAAAATCTTTTAGTATAATTTAAGTATCACGCTTTATACATTTTATATGGATAACGAGTTATTGCCCCCAATTTCGCGCGCATTTTAGGGGTAGAAATAAATGTCTTTCCTTGTAGTTCAAGTTTGCTTCATACCATCAAACCTTACCTTCATACCTTCATATAAATTTCATCAAATTCGGTTAATTGGTTTGGTAGCGAAAGAGCGACAGACAGACAGAGTTACTTTCACATTTATAACATATATAATACATATATACATAGTAATACAGTATATATATTATAGAAGTATAGATAATACACTTAAAAATTCGAAGAATTTATTGAAATATTACGAGATATATCTTTTGAATATTATCGCATGAGAAAATACCTCCTACGTCATTACATAACGGGCGAATGTTTATACATCATTGTTTATAAAGAAAATATGGGATAAATACCTTATTTTTCTATTATTAAAATGTGATGTGGTTATTGGTAAGTCTTTTTTCACGCCATGAAGGAGAAACGGATCGAAGTAATTTATCGCCACGAAATAATATATGGGCCGGGGTGTAAGCCGGCTTTTCGACCAGGAATAGTACACAAGAGTGACAGGTTTTGACCGACTTCAAAAGAAAGAGGAAATTTGTTTGTTCGAAGGTCTCGAGGCACGAAGTTTCTTCGCGACGTTTTAACTGTATGTCGACATTATTTATAATTTTTCATACATCAATTGGAAACATGATTACTTAGCAATTCTTGCTAGAATCCAGTTGAGGTACTCATTCACTCATTCTTTCCACTGGGCTATCTTGCAATTGATAACTATAATTAAGTTCCAATGTTATTTCCTTTATTGGTTTAGGTCAAACCTTGCAATCAGAATTAGAACCTCTTCGTCTTTTCCTATGGAGTTGAAATTGCACAAGTTGATTCAATTTCCATGACAAATGCATTTTTATGATAGGCGTGGCCGATTCTTTCGGGATAGCCTTCAGATGATCGTCTTACAGATCATAGATCGTTCAGTCGGCTGTACGCACATAGACATTATATTTTGTATTTAAAAGCTCGTTGTAGAGAATATTGTTCCGAAAAATATGGAACTCTTTAAACTTTGTAAACTACTCATGTTTTGATCCGAAACCCGACAACGGTTAATTCCGTTAATGTTTTTATTCGATATAAATTCACATTCCTTACTTTATCTGCATCAGCTACAATTTTATTTTATTGACTGACGTGTTTAGTACTTTTCTATTTATTTATATAATTCTTATTTAACATAGTTAGTTATGATGCATGAATCGAGGTGGTTCAGTTAGAATGAGTGAATCAGAACCGAAGAACGCGAGTTCAAATCTGCGCAAGGTATACATCTCATGTGTAATCAATAACACGATGGTGTAGCATCCTAGAAGTAACTCGAAACCATCTCCTCAAAACAAAAAAAGGAGCAAATTCGGCTCAGTACTCCTAATTAAGGTTGGATCAATGACATCACATAAAATACTCTTTATTGAATGAATCAAGTCACTGTAACTAAAACGTATTTATGTCATTTATTTACTTAAACCAATAGTCATACGAATGTCCAACAATTGTTCGAACCGTTAATAATATTAATGAGTGTTTCAATAAATTTGTACTCGTAATTCATAAACAGTTATTGTTACAACATAGCTTGAAATTAAATACAATTACTGAACTGAAATAATTTTAAAATGTCCTTTTTATAATTGGAATTTAACATAACTATCGTTTACGAATACAAATAATGTTACGAATTCCCATCTGTTTAATTATATCAAAAAAATTAAGAGTCTTTTAACCAATGAGATAAATGCTTTGTTATATATTAAAAAAATCATTAAATCTTGTATATCGTATGAACTTTGTAAACTTGTGTGATCTTAAAACAGCAAAATAAAATATATTTCTTTCGTTCCACCGCCTACTAACCTACTATAAATATTTTCTTGTACCTAAGTGAGTGGAAAGGCGTTAAGCCCTCCTATTGTGCAAGATGTTTTCATAAATAAATATTATGGATTGTCGTGAACGGCATTCGAATTGTAAATGTAAATACCTACACTAAAACAAAGTAGTAATATTTATATAAAAATATGACAAATAACCGTTATATTTCAATACCACCTGTATTTTGGGTAAGAAATTAAGTTGCTAGAACCGTCTACGTTTTTAATATGATAAAGTATGTGGGTAGTTAGTAAAAAATCATGTAATACACAAAATCCAAGGCAATCCATAACCGAAATACCAAAGGCTTCACCTAATACCCGTTATTATTACACAGGTGGCGCAACGTTTCGGTCATTTGAATTATTAGATTTATACCGAACGTGAATTTATTTGGATACATTTGATCAATACAAATAAATTATTTTTGTTAAAACGAAATGAATGAATTGCAGTGTGACACTGAATGATTTATTTTGGTGTGCTTTGAAATTACAACGTATGCGCGGTTTATAACCGACTTCAAAAGAGTTAATATTATTATATTATTAGTTAGTTATTGTTTTCACCTCTATATTCGAAAATCAAGGCATTTTAACTATTTACATCTGGCTTCCGGCTGTGTATGTGTGTGTAAATATATTTTTCATCACGTCATACGATCTACCATGAAAGAATGAATTAGATTTTGGAGTAAATACGTCGATCTGATAGGAGATTCTCGAAAAAAAGACTTTCTCTTCAAATAATTACGGCCTGGAAAATTTTATTACTTTCTGCATGCTACTACTTCAACTCGAATCACTTCATGCTACTACGCAGCAGCAATACATACTGAACCCATATTAAAAGAATCATTAAACAAATATCACACTTTTGAAAAAATCCAAATAAGTATATTAATCTATAATAATTTTTACACTAAAAAAAATACGCAGAACTCCGCCAAAAAAAAAAACAAATTTCAACATTCAACATTATCGAATTGAATTAAAACTGGCTAGTTAATTTTACCTTTATAAAATTATCGATCTGGAAAAGATAAAAACATTTTTTAAAATGATTCTATTTTTAAATAAGGCCAATAGACTCGAGCGAAAAGTTATTTTTAATCTTTTAAAATGTATTCCTTTGTATGACCAAAGACAGGCGTTAATTATAGAGCTTCGATCTTTTTTAGTAGTCAAAAAGTCAGAGGGGTGCTAAATTTATCACAAAAATCTGATGCTTAAACGCGTCGGTGTTTTTTTCTGACAAAATGGATAGAAATAATTAAGAGAAGAGACGATGCGAAGCTTCTTTTACTGAAATAAAATACTCGAGGCTGACTGATGACACTCCCTAAGATGCCCATATATAATTTGGACATTTTGGAATTTTTAAGTCTCACCGTTGACTTGGCGTACCTGTGAGGGGCGTTACGAAATGTTTATTTTAACACCATTAATGTCGTTTATATGTCCATTAATAGTGTTGTAGAGTTACGTTAAACGCTTTGTTGATGGTGCTATTTGAAATAGATAACCTGTCTAATAAAGTCAATATATAAAAATGACATTTTTATTTATATTATTGCTAGTCTCTCACAATCAATGTTGCATTTGTGTTTGTTTATTATGGATACAATTGTGCTATTACGTAAGACCTCTTTGTATTTCATTCAACCGGCTTAAAGTTACACTTATATATCTTAGTATTAATTTATCTAAAACTAATTGTCACCGGCTGCTTTGGTTGCATGTTAGGGTCTAGTCGTCCTATATATTTTCTTGAGGTTCAAGCTTGCTTAATACCAAATTTCATCAAAATTTAATTTGGCTGTGATAGAGTAACAGATAGACAGACAGACAGATAGATAGACAGACAGAGTTACATTTGTATTTATAATATTAGTATAGATTACTATAGTTGGTGTCCTATTAAACTTTCTGACATTGAGTTGAGTTTCGGGAGTTTCTTACACAATATTCATACATACATACATGATATAATTATATATATAGACAAACCCATATTCATGAAAAAAAGTTTGCCTTATAATCACAACTATATATATTGGCTTTGTAAAATTATTATATTAATTAATCTAAACTTATGATGAAAAACTAAAAATAAATATAAAAATAAACGTCTTTAGAATCCGTTATTCTGGCTAAGAAATATTCCGATAAGAAATGGATTAAGTATTTAAGGTATTGCATAATATCCATTCGACATAAATCTGTTTAATATTCCACTGCTGGCCTAAGGCTTACTCTCATTTTGAGTAGAAATTGTGGAACGTATCTACAATGCTGATTCAATGTGATTTGATGGATACGTTTGTGGCAGTTTTATGCTATACGTGCAATTTCCTTTAGCGCCAAATTAATCACTTAAAAATTAAATTTGAACCCAAAATCTTCGGATAAGATTTACGTTTTCTACTGGATTATCTCGACTCTTTAGTAACAATTTGCATAAAATAAAACTTAACTTAGTAGTAATAAAAAAGAAGGTACATTTCACTCGCAATTTGTTCTACCGCCATGGGCAAAACATACTTGTTTCTATTTGAAATGAGAGTAAACTAGTGGCAAGGGGGACACTACATCTTCAATCTCGTAATTAACGACGCATTGACTTTGTAAAAAGTTGTTTATAAATATTGCAACGCCAGTATCTGTGTGATAAAGTGAATACTTACCATCGCGTATTCTATTTTCTCGTTAGAATAAACTAATATTATCAATGCCAAATTAATTGTACCTCTATCTATATGTGTCTATCTGTCTGTCTGTTACGATTTCAAGGCCAAAACATTAAGCCGATTTTAAAAATTTGTTGGCAAGCAAGATTGAGCCCCAAGGAAGGAAATGGGCTTTTTTATACCTAAAATCTGACGACCAACCTCTAAAACGCGAGTGGAACTGCGAGCTATAGGTAACTACTCTAAAATAAATGGGTACATTGTAATAAGCCGATATGAAAAAACTTATGCCCGGTTACATTATTCAAGAAGTTTCCCGCGAAATTTCACGTTTGTTCAAAAGATTTTTTAGGAACTTCGAAACTTATGACAGGTTTTGTTTTGATTACATTTCATTTGAAACTGCAAATCACTCATCTACATTTGGCGTCGAAATGACGAAACCTCTTTTAAATGAATTTTTTAACATCAAATAGTATACATTAGTTCAGTAAGAGAGTTTACGTTTTCATTTTTTTTTTCTTACTAATTTTTTTCCGCTCTCTTATTTTCTTATTAACCATTTGTGAAATCATAACAATTTAGTATATCGCAAACAAGAATCCTCTTTATTTTTCTACATCTACGGCTGGAGCTCTTCAAAATGAGACCATAACCGATCTATGTACAGCTATCGTCCCATAATCACTGGGACAAAAATCAGCTTACGTTATTAATATATAAGATTAATTTTGTTTTCATTTACAAGGCGTAATATGAACGCGTTTCCATATAAAACGTGCCTATCTAATAACTGGTAAATGATAAACCGACAACCATTCGTTATAGCTAGAAGACAATAGAATTTATACGAAGTTCTTTAACGGATCGTTACAATAACGATTCCTTACATACATTTATATAATTTCGTTCAAAATTTAATACTTCGTTTAATTTATCATTTGATATATAAAGGAATTTATTTTACGCGGCTTACAGCATAGTGTTCTGGTAGAAATCGTCAAAAGTAAAGGTAGAAAAAACGATACGCCCCCTTCAGGCGCCCTTCCCCCCTCTTTCTATCTGTCTTTTTTATTGTATATGCATTAATAACATTTTTATTTCAACTTATTTTTTGTTGTTGTTTTAATTCACGCGGGATTTTTTATAACAATTTTCTAATTCTCATTTACTTGATCTGAAATTTATTTAAAAGTAGGTTGATACTGATTACATAATAAATAGCAAAAGCAACTCCATTCCAACCAAGTGTCCCACCACAAAATTTGATAGTAGACTAGAACTTATCGTTAAATAAAATTGACAAGGTGAAAAATAATAAAAAAAACTGAATTATTTATATTAAAATTGACTAAAGAATATTTATTGTTATTCAAAAATTCCAATTCAATGCAATAAATCAAACTTCGTTCGAATAGATTTAGAAGCCTAAGACAAGATGGCATTTAGAACGCGTGAGGCTTTAACGTATAATTCACTTAGTTGAGAGTTTAACTGACGAAGTTTAATGATTGGTAATGGACGTACTTACGGAATTTAATTTTCGTGGCTTCAATCACTTAATCGAATGGTATAATTCTAGAATTTACGTAAGAATTATTAACTTTAAAGACTATTATAGACGTAATATACGTATATATATTTATGATATAGCTAGACGGACGAGCAAATAGGCTACCTGATGGTAAGTGGTCACGATCGCCTATTTACATTGGGGTAATAAATATTAGCCATTCCTTACATCACCAATGCGCCACAACCGTTGGGAACCATAATATTATGTCCCTTGTGCTTACTTACCCTTAAAATACAACAATTCTATGTATTAATCACTCAATTAATATATTATAATTGAGTGATATCTACCCTGATGGCCTTGCACAAAGCCACATCACCACGTAATTTGTATAGAACTGGTACAGCTGACAATGTAGAACATTGCTGCAAATCTCAACGTATTTTTTTATGAATGAGAATATAATGGAATATTATCATAAGGCTGGCTTTGATTAGATACCTCTGACAGTAATAATATATCAGAATATTAAAATATATCCATACTTCTAAGTGAGGAGATGTTTCTTTGGAATGCCTAACTAAAATATAATCTTAAGCGCGTCACGGAGAAAACCGTTATGTAGGTGGCTAGTTGTAGTTTTTATTCGCTTTAAATTTAGACTACTGACCTGATAAGTGAATTGCGTGTTTCTGTGAGTCATTAAATGTATATTTTTATAGTCACCTCGAACAAAAAATGTTGATGGGTTGATAGGAATATGCCATTATTCTTTACGAATTATTGAGTTTATGTAGACGAATATTTTGAGCGATAAGCTTATTTAAATTCGACTATTCGATCGATCATTGATTTGATATAAAATTAACAAACAACTGCTATCAGATGGTCATTAATTATACTAATATAATACGAAACAAGCATTATATTATACATATAAAATGAAATATGTCTGATTGACGTAATAGTCACAGGAGGAAGACCATTGATGTCCTGATGTACGTAAACTGATCCTAGTAACACGTTTAGGGTGGATAATGTTACGGAAGCTATTTGTGGAGTTCGAAATATATCTGATTATTACAAAACAAACATTTGATATTCGAGGAAAATATTACGTATATTTTCCCTATATTTAACATACAAGGTTTCTTTAGTCGGTAGAATACCTCGGTGGGTAGATGGTACTTACCCAAACGGACTTGCACAGAGTCCTACCACATATTATATTTATATATTATAATTAAAAAGAAGTAACACGTTGTAAATATCCTAATACCGAGTTGAAACCGAAACCGAGTTGAAGAAGACTTCATTAGAAGAGAGTTAGTAACTGTTCCACCATGCTGCACCAATTCTTATTGGTGAAAACACATGTGGTAGATTACAATCCAACAACACAGGCTACCTCACGATATTCAACACAGAGCATATTAAAATCAGTTCTTGCACAGGTTTGTACCAAAAATTTTAGGCTCAGATTCGAATTCTTTTGAACTACTAAGGCCAACATGGCTTAATAAATTATAGCTGATAAAGAATATAGAATTAGTTTTCGTTGATTTTTTTAATTGTTATAGGTAGCTGAATTTTAATTAAAATGCTTATGTAAGTGTGGAAAAGATTAGGTTCTTTCTTCGAGAATTTAATTCTTCTATATTAAGTAAGGAGCTGTCGTAATGTCACATTAATGACAATTGATAGATGGAGATGTGAGGAATGGTTAAAACTTCTCACGGAGTCAATGTCTATGAGATATAGCAGATAGTGGTGATCACTTAGCATCTGGTAGCCCATTGGTTCTTCCACCAACTCACGTTATAAAAAAAAAATATATACATGACACACGTCATAATAATTAATATCTATGTATGTATATTAATTAGTAAATTGGTAAATTTCGAGCCCATCATAACTATATCATTATCAAAAAAAAAAAACATTAGGAAGATTGGTTTGGTACAAAAGGATTTAATATTTTAAAATATATTTCTAAAACGTACGAGTTGCGAAAACTGTTAAAAATAAAAATATTTATATGTGGAAAGTAGCATGATGAATTTTAGAAAGTTCAACTATAAAATGTTTTGCTGCCCTGCAACATATTAGACTGTTACGGTGTAAGGAAAAGTAAGACCACTACCTAACGTTGATGGTACTCGATTACTGCATATTGTATTTTATTTAAGTGTAGTATTTATTTAATTTTATTTAACCAATAATAAATGAATGATTATTTTAAGGCACTTAATCCGAGCTGTATATTCAAGTAGGCAGTAATTATATCTTACGTTATTATAAGATAAATTAATAATCAAAATATTCCAACAACAGCTATTACATTATTGTGTCTAGTTTATTGTTCAACAGTTTATTGAGATCGAGATATAACTGACTTCATATTGATTCGACGTTATTTATACATATATATTTATTTTTACGTCAATCACGTGAAAAATACTGAATATAAGACTATGAACAATCAACGCTGAATCATTCGTAGATAGTTATAGGTTAATTTCAACGAAATTCTGCCACATGTGTATTCCACCAACCCGCATTGGAGCAGCGTGGTGGAATATGCTCCATACCTTCTCCTCAACGGGAGAGGAGGCCTTAGCCCAGCAGTGGGAAATTTACAGGCTGATTATGTAATATATATATTTTTAATGCCGATGATCTCCTTTTTTATTTAATGTCCAGCGTGGCGGGTAAGCTAGTACCTATGTATATATATGCAAAACGTGATACCAAAGCATTCAATCAAATTACAATTTATATAAGGAATTTTCTACATATACATATGTTTATATATATTTTTAAATATTGTCTGTAAGTTTCCTTTTATAATCAAATTAATTTAAATTATTTCTCAGATTTATTAGAGCAAAAATAATCCGATACACAAATACGAATATATGAGCTATTTCTCTTTAATTAGAGCAAAATTTAAGTTAACTTTTTACATATTTAAGCCAATTGTAAATCTATGAATGCCAATATTTTTAAAAGGAATATCAATTGATTAGTATTAACTGCTGATGATGGATTAAATATTCCAATATACTGGCAATTCCACAATTTTGAGATTACCGGCGATTAGTTGTCTTTGCGTGTTTATGCTGCACATATAACCACCCTCAATAGTCTAGTGAAAGTCTTATAAAACTGCAGATCATGAGGTTTTGTGTTCTAATTAAATAAATTCGGACCCCATTAGACTCAGTTCCAAAAATCTCAGTAGCCACCTTCAACTTTTTAATTGCTACTACTTACGATTCCGTGCCTTTGTAAGAACGTATAGCCGTTAGTCCGGATTAACGTCCAATTTAATTTAGCGTTACGGTATCATTGTGCACCTGTATTTTCGCACATACTTTTGTAGTATACCGTCCTTTGTGCAGACTAGTCGTAGTAACGATGGTTGTGGCCGTTACAAGGTCATTGACGGCAAAGTACAAAAATATCGAAACCGAAATAATTTCAGCCGACGTAATTTCGTATACACACGATGAAGTTTTTATTACTTCATTAGCATTTTTTTATAATTTACAATATAGATGATATACATACGTATCTTTATTTTTCTGTATTAGGACGATTCCTTTTCTTAGATCAAAAACGAAATTGCTATTATTAAATTCAATATTTATTTATATGTACAGACTTGTTGTACGTGTATAAATTAAAACAAATATTCATTGTACATATTTTATATTTATTAAATCACAAAACTGTTACCGAGAATCTTATAACGTATATAAACGTATAAGTAAAGCACGGATCTAATAAATACCTTTTTCGGTATCGTTTTCTTTCGCAAGTTTTATTAAACAACAATTTATTAGACTTTCTATTTCCATATGATATTAAAATTTAATAAATAAAAGAGATGAGGGCAAATTCAGCTAAAATAATTATAAAATTTCAAATACAATCCAACGGCGTGAACATAATACTATGTGAATTATTTCAAGTACAACAGATTCATTATTAGTACTTATATAAATAAAATACAATGAAGGTAAAATTGTATGAATTATTTTTCCAATTTTGTTTCAAAATATTGTTTTTGTAAAAGTAAATTCCGCTTATTCGAAATATTCAAAGCGCTTGCTGACCGCATTCTTTTTTTACAGTAAATTCAATTTAACGCAACCTAGAACCTGTATTTTCATGCATTTGAAAGGCAGCTTCATAATTTTTAGTCAACATAGAAATACAAAGAACAAACGACCAACAAAAAAATAATGTTTGTTATATTGAAAATACCGTTTTACATTACGTATTAACCAACTACGTAAAATTGTCATTGTATATTCGACTAAAGAATGGTCGCATTTGGACTACCTAATTAACAAGCACTTTTTCATTTACAATAGTGGTTAGTTTGTTTTTGTTTTATATAGTCGGCACCTTTATGTAATCCTAACTTATATTATAAAAATAATTATCCACGCATTCCATCTTTATGAAACTTTGCATACACTTTGTTAGAGGCACAGAAAAGATCCTAGGTTACCTAAAACTTATCGTTTTTTTTTTTGATATCGGTAGGCGTACGAGCCACCTGATGGTAAGTGGTCACCACCGCCCATAGACAATGGCGTTGTTAAAAGTATTAACCATTCCTTACGTCACCAATGCGCCACCAACCTTGGGAACTAAGATGTTACGTCCCTTGTGCCTGTAGTTACACTGGCTCACTCACCCTTCAAGCCGGAACACAACAATACTGAGTACTGCTGTTTGGCGGTAGAATATCTGATGAGTGGGTGGTACCTATCCAGACGGGCTTGCACAAAGGCCTACCACCAAGTAAAATCTCGCTCCAACACGGGCTAAGCTAAGAAATTAGTTATATATAAAACATTTAAATGATAATATCTAGTTTATTTATTGAAGCTACCCGTCCCGGATTCACGGGTACGTATAAGGGCTATTACATTGAAAAAAAAAAACATAAAAAGGACAATTCTAGCTGAAATTCTCGGCTTTTCTCTACTTTAATATGCACGTATTCTAATTCTGTACTTAAACCTTCCTATTGAATCATATTAAGATCCCTTACGTAGTATAAAAGATTTAAGCGAACAAACCGCGGGAAACGACTTTGATTTATGCTACGTAGAGATAATTAAGCTAAAATAACTCTCAAAACTAGGCATAAATTCAACATACATACATGTACTAACGTGGATACTTTAAAACTTCAATATTACAAACAAATAGACATATGAATACAAATATTTCATCGTAGTTTCGTACTCTCATTCGTGTACCAATGATATGTGCTTTTGTATGACGTATTGTTTAAGCTCTATTTGAAGGAAATTCAACTGCCCGTCAATTTATTCTGTATATTATATAGAAAAACTGTTCTTTTTTTGTTTTGGTTAGTGTTCATCGAAGCTATATTAAAACATAGCTGAATTAAAAGCAATCCAGTGAAACGACCATGCAACAAAAATAATAAACAAGCAATATTTAAAAAAAGAATCTGTTTCGATTGTGAAATAATAATGCCTATATTATTTACCTGTTTGGACGGTTGTTTAAGTTATAAGGCTGCAGATTTTAAGGTCTTGGGTTCTTTTGACGTTAAAATAAGTAATTCGATTTTGCTGTTCATAAATTCTCAGTAGCCTAAAATTTGTAAGTATTAAAAAATATTATTTTCCACATTTAATAATAGATTCTAGATGATACACTAATTACCAAAACAAAAATTTCAATCTATTTAAGAGTTTCTAATGAGACAAACTTTTCTATAATCTATACTAATATATAAAGCGGAAGAGTTTGTTTGTTTGTTTGTTTAAACGCGCTAATCTCAGGAACTACTGGTCCGATTTGAAAAATTCTTTTTTTGTTGAATAGTCCAATTATAGAGGAAGGCTTTAGGCTATATAACATTACGCTGCGACCAATAGGAGCGCAGCGACAGTGAGAAATGTTGCAAAAACGGGGAAAATTATTCATATTTATGGACTTTCGATGCGTGCGCAGCATAAACGTTTTAAGTTACTCAAAAAATGTGTATGAAAGATATATTCCTCTTTTAATAAAAAAAAAAAAGTCCGTGACATTTTCATGTCTATTTGTTAAGAGTGTGCTAGCAGGCGGGGCGCGGCGGCGGCTGAGGGGGAGGCGGGTCAGCCCCGCCGCCGCGCTCGCCACTCTCACCCGCGGGTGTAGTTCTGCGAAGTAGCAATGCACATAACGACTTAAAAAAATTAACATTCTTAATAGTTAAATTATTTATCAAAATTAGGTTTTGTTATCAGCTTATTTGCTCATTATTTTTTATCGTTTAAAATCGGGTACATTTAAATCATAATCTGCTGTAGTTTTAACTTACGATATAAGATAAAATTTCAATGAACATTCCTTCGTACTTTGCAAGTAAACAATTCAAACGTTTCACGGTATAAATAAGGTATAAAAATTACATTACACACGTAAAAAAGTTCAAAACGGCGAGCGATACTTTCACCGATGCAGATTAATCATCACTGAGAAAATAAATTATGCAAATAAGCAAATAGGTGAATATCGTTTAAAATGACTACACAAATAAATTAGTAGTTCAATATTTCAAGTAATTTCTATTACGTTCAAGCATATTCAACACGGTTGTACTATAATCACCTTATGAAATAATAACACCAAAGGAGAAACAATCTAAACTTCTTATTGTTCGGTTTGTTTATCTTATTACGTTTAAGTTAATATTGTTTGTTTTCAACCGACATCAAAAAGGAGGAGGTTATCAATTCGTCTGTATTTTTTTTTTTATATGTCTGTTACCTCATAACTTTTCACTGGATTTTGATAATTTTTTTGTTGTTTGAAAGGTAGTGCTTCCTGTGGGGCCCCATTTTAATTTTATCCTGTTACGATGATGGTATCCTTATGAAAACGATATAAGTCTTAAATGTGCATTATGTATGTGCGCAATAAATAGGTGAATAACTCAAAATTGTGCCAACAAATTTTAATGATTCTTTTTTTATTATAAAGGATATACTTCAAGGGTACTATGGTGAAAGTTTGGTAAGGTTCTGAGCATAGGATCCATGACAAAGTAACGGTACGGAAGGGAACGGAACAATTCTAAGGAGCACGTTAGCGATACTCGGCCGAATCTTTTAGAAACAAAAATTTTGACAAAAAAAAACCGACTTCAAAAGAGAAAAAAAATAATATGCTCTAAAAAGTAAAAAATAATTGCTTATTATTCTACAACTTAATAATCAAGTAACTTATTCTACTTACCAATATGTAGGTACGTTCTGTGTTTCCACGCAAGGAGATAAGTATGTACCTACCCACTTTAAATCTAACTTAACACAAACCTATGAATAACAAACAATGATCACAATATTTTTTAGATTTATACTATGTAAAATGAAATTAAAAATATTTAGACTATTTAAAAGTCAGCAAAGTTATTACGATAATATATTATAGTTAAAATTATTGTTATTTTTGGAGGCGGTGTCAGCCAAGGTAGGTTTGTAAATATATGATATACTCCAAATTTGTAAATCTGGTCTATCGATAAATACACTTCTTCTTGATGTTTTTTTAAACCCTATACGTACATAGTGGTCCTATATAATGACAGAAAATTGGAATCAAAATTGAGTGTTTAAGCAAACGTGTCTACCGTCAGGTATTACAATTCATGAACTTTTCTCCTAATCCAAGACAAAGAAAAGTCATTCAGATTTACTATTACATTTCCTGTTGAACGTTTTGTTTGTTTTGGCAGAGTATGAATTTTGTTTGTGATTTATTTATTTACAATTGACTTTTTCTTTTGTCTTACATCCAGATGTCGATACACCTGCATCGAATTGTTAACAAAAAAAATATTCGCAATCGTACACTATTGTACAATATTTCTTTTATGTTTAAGAAAAGGGTTGTCATAATTGACCGTATAACAATAAGCAATAAAAACACAGATGTTGGTAATTTATTTAGACAAACTTTACCGGTAATTTTAAGAGGAACTAGAGCAGACATTGTAAGGTCTTGCCTTAAAAGTTCACCGTTATGGAAATTTGTCCATACCTTAAAACTATCTACGAATATGAGAGCACATTTGGGGGGAGGAAGTACAAATTTTCCTTCAAAGTTACTTTTAATAGGAGATGGAAAAGTACCTCATTCTGAAAATAAAATTGAAATTGATCGCGATTTAGGAGAAAAAGTGACTAGCATAGAGGATTTAATATCAAAAGTTTACCCTAATATCGTCGAAATAGAAAATAAAGATTACCAATGGATGTGTCAAAGGGCAATATTGGCGGCGAGAAATAGTAGCGTTGACGAAATTAACGACCTAATTTTAACCAAACTTCCAGGCGATATAATTACCTACACATCTATTGATAATGTAATGGATCAAGAAGATGCTGTCCATTACCCACAAGAGTTTCTCAATTCTTTAAACCCGAGCGGCCTTCCACCACATTCCCTGATGTTAAAAATAGGTGCTGCGATAATTTTACTCAGAAATCTTAAACCACCAAATTTATGTAACGGGACCCGCCTTCAAGTAAAATTCCTTCGCAATAACGTGATCGTTGCAACAGTTTTGACTGGTCCGGCAGTTGGTCAAACAGTGCTTATACCTCGCATCCCAATGATTCCAAATGATTTACCTTTTAATTTTAAAAGAATTCAATTTCCCATTAAGTTATCTTTTGCCGTAACCATTAATAAATCACAGGGCCAAACATTTAAACACGTAGGAATCAATTTACGTCAAGACTGCTTTTCACACGGCCAACTATATGTCGCGTTGTCAAGATCGGGTTGCGGGCAAAATCAGTATGTTCTTCTACCACAAGAAAATAAATCTAAAAATATAATCTACGCTAAAGTACTGTAAAACATATTATTAAATCTTATTGACGATTATAATAACAAAAACCAACGTGAGCAATCAAACGATAATCATGATAGTGTTTCCGACAACTACGCGAACGAAGTCGCGGGCACAGCTAGTTCAATATAAGTTTTTAAAATATATATATAGTAATTTAAAAATTATATACTTTTGCTTTCCAATACACGCATCACATATATTTATAATATATGTGACATAGAATCTCGCACACATATAGACGAAATCCGCCCTGTGTCATTTAAAGTAAAATTTAGTCAGCGACAATCCACTACGATACATAATATAATATCTAGTTTATTTATTGAAGCTACCCGTCCCGGATTCACGGATACGTATAAGGGCTATTACATTGAAAAAAAAAAACGTAAAAGGGACAATTCTTGTTTACTTTCTAGCTGAAATTCTCGGCTTTTCTCTACTTTAATATGCACGTATTCTAATTAAATTAATGGCGAATAAAAATTATATATTTATACAATGATCATCTTTAAATTCTCCTTATTCCAATTATTTGAAGTTAGAGTAGGTTTGGAACTTTTAAAGCCACTTGTCTGCCTCACGCTAACTCTCCTTGAGATTGGTTGTACGGGTGGTTTGGTTCCTTGAACTTCAAGCACTTACTTTACTAGTGCTTGAAGCGCTTAAGTGATCGATTATACTATTAATTTTATAATACCCACTGATTAAAATATGCGTGTTTATTTTTAATACCATTAAACCTATTTAAAACACAACGAAATCTTAATACTTAAAAATGCTAACCACAAGGATATAAATTATTGTCATTTACGATTATAAAATATCTATTTTAAACTAAAAATATATTAATAATAGAACATTAAAAAGATCACCCTCTTGTCTCAAGTTAAATAGTATCCCATTCGTTATTCTCTGCACCTAAAATATATTCTATTAATACCATACAGAACTGCTAACGATAGAAAAGTTCGCCGGTTTCAAGCGTTGGAAGTTGAAACAAGATTAATTAGCTCCGTGAATGGCATCCATCAAGTATTTACGTGTGAACAGCGGACTCGCACGTACGTCGCCATTAGAGCTCGGCTTCGCTCTGGTGCGACGTTTCAACAAAAGCTTCTGAACAAAAATCCAATAAGTGTGGAGGCTTTGTTCCAAATACACAAAGCATTTTTTTATTTAAATAATGACAAAGTTCGCTATATACCCATGTCCCATACTTACCTGACTGTGGGAGATATGAGAGCAATCATGTATTTACAACTGTTAAAGTTTCCAAAGACAACCCTTTTATATCTTTGGGTTGGGTTTAGCTTCGACTTAAAATACTTTACGAAATTTTATATAATTGTAAAGCCTTTGTAAGAACCCAAATAAAATACTTTATTGAGTATAAGTTGTAATTTTTATATGGAGAAAAACGTTTAACATTTTAAGGATTGATACATAATCAGCCTGTAAATTTCCCACTGCTAGGCTAAGGCCTCCTCTCCCGTTGAGGAGAAGGTATGGAGCATATTCCACCACGCTGCTCCAATGCGGGTTGGTGGAATACACATGTGGCAGAATTTCGTTGAAATTAGACACATGCAGGTTTCCTCACGATATTTTAAGGATAAGGATTGATACTGTGTGTCAAATAATTTGGGTCAACCTTATGAGGGAATGGTGCCATTCAGATTATATTTTATTTATAAATAATGTAAGGGAAATCATTCACTAATAATAATAATGACAAACCCCGATTTCAAAGCTTTATCTACATAACCATAACCACATAGTTTACGCTGACCAAAGCATTAACTTAGTTCTTGACACAGAAATTATGTATTATTTTTAAAAAAAATCGCTTTTCAATAAAGTCGTCAAATTAATCCGGTGTTTCTATCATATTAATTTATTAAAATAATATTTTATGTCTATATAATAAATATAACGTTTTCCTCATATTCTATGTGCTCTGACATTCTGTGCTTATTATTTATCTGTGACACCTGCGCCATTGTCAAAAGGCGCGAAATGCAATCTGTCACAATTGTCACCGTAAAATAAATATTGGAGCAGACATATTATTATGCACCCGAGTCGTATAACAACTTTTAAATTCCTTTGAAATAAGTACGTATTATTTATAAAATAATTATTAAAAAATGAGAAAGAATAATTATTTTTAATCTAAATAACATTACAACAAGTTTTTTTTTATTATTGGAGCACTGACCTTTAATTATATTGCCATAATAAGCTATTTATGATTTATATGGATTAAATGTTTATTTAGTCAATTATATTTTAATAGTCAATCAATACTAAACTAGGCATTAACGATATGTACTTTAGCTTGCATCTGATACATTAGTATGAACTAATAAAGACAAAAACATGTTTGAGCGTAAAAGTATAGTTCAAGATGATAATAAACTTCTTGGTAAAAATATAAGAGGTGGCATAATCGTCATTTTTGATTTATCGTTAAATGACATGGGATTTCTTTTTTAATTTAATTTTATTGCGTTCTTACGAATTAGCATCTTGTAGAAATCAATACATATTCTTTCAGAAAATTAAACGATCTTCATAATGTTTATAGTTAAAATTAATTAAAAAGTTGTAAAACATCAAATTATTCATCTCAAAAATAAAACATTTTATTTCATCACTTGTATTGATCCGTATTTATGTATGACTATGTCAATATAAAAAAAAATCACTTTCTTAATAAACTTCAAATGCTATAAGAAATGTAGAGTTTCCTTTATCTAAGAAATAAAATTCTTTCTTTAAAAATAATATTCGCATATAATAAAAATCCCAAACCCTACATTAACATTTTATTAAAATACCAGATTTGGTTAACGTGTGTCCACAGCGGCGCTTCAAATTAGGTCGAAAATAAATGCAAAATCATTCCTCAAACATTGCAATAATATATTTTAAAATATGTAGGATATTTATTTTACAGAATGAATGATTGAAAATTGGGGACGAATTTTATAGAAAAGCAACTTCGTAATAAATCATTCGATTTGTCACAGTCTATAATATGTTTGCGTTGAAGTTGGACGTAAAGACGTATAATATATGTACTTTCTTATCGTGAATGCTCGCAAGCGGTGAAACTTTATTCGGAAATAATTCTCAATATTTTTCTATGTATTAAAATGCATACAGGAAATCAATTGAAACAGACCTGATAAAATATAAAGGTTATTGAAAATTCATTTTAACTTATATAAATTAGTATCTACCAACTATCTTTTTAATTTACCATCATTCCATTTTATACACACTATGACGATGAGGAACACTTACACTTTGGTCTAATAGAGTATAGTATCGTAAAGTACAAAATACGTTAAAAATACAAGTTACATAACTGGGACGACGAAGCGTTGGAGCAGTTGCTAAAGACAAAGTGAGGACAATGACATCAATCTTTACAAACGGTCTGATACTTTGAAAGTGCTGATGGATAAGAAACATACCTAACTAGCTGGAGGAAGAACGTTATGTAACTAACACACAAACCCGTGTAAGTGAAATACTACCTTTATTAGATCCATTCTTTTAAACAAATTTACACACTTATACACAGATAATAATCAATGTATGTATTTAAATACTACGTCACATAACATAATAGTTATGATTTTCTATGAATATATTTATTTACCCTATTGGAATTACCATATATTTTCGTTTTTATTATGGAGTGTTGTATTAAATAATCAATTGAAAGTCTGTAATACCCATGGACAAGTGAATCGATCAGGATTAATTGACTAGAGGTGGTTTCGCGAAGATTAATGATTGCTTTGAGATCATTAATAGGTCTGAATTCGAACTTCGGATTCATGTAAAATTTCACAAAGAATTTTGCTGAGTAACCTTTTGTCGAAAAATATTTTTCTTTTTATAAATATATTTTCACATCTAAATAAGATTGATTTTTAACGAACTGTGTCATTGGAATTTTTCTTAAAGCCGGATACACTATGGAACAAATGGAGCAACATGCTTCGGGACGTGCCCTCAAAAACTGCGTGGAATGCCCCCCAGACAAATGTTGCGGAACATTTTGTAGGCCACTAGGTGGTGTTAATAGAAATGTTCCCTGAGGAGGTTTCAGCGACTAATGCTGTCTACGTCCTTATTTCTTGAGAGTAGATACCTTGCGGGACATATTGAGGGGCAGCACCTATCGTACACGGCAACACAAATGACGCCGGACACCTGCGCTAACTTTCGGATTGGGAGAAAATGTTGCGGGGCATGTTGCAATGTTGCAGCGTCAAGTAGATTGAATGTTATATTGCGAGACAAAATATTCCCCAGTGTATTTAAATATAAATATAAATATAAATGTAAATGTAAATATAAATATAAATATAAATATAAATATAAATATAAATATAAATATAAATATAAATATAAATGTAAATGTAAATGTAAATGTAAATGTAAATGTAAATGTAAATGTAAATGTAAATGTAAATGTAAATGTAAATGTAAATGTAAATGTAAATGTAAATGTAAATGTAAATGTAAATGTAAATGTAAATGTAAATGTAAATGTAAATGTAAATGTAAATGTAAATGTAAATGTAAATGTAAATGTAAATGTAAATGTAAATGTAAATGTAAATGTAAATGTAAATGTAAATGTAAATGTAAATGTAAATGTAAATGTAAATGTAAATGTAAATGTAAATGTAAATGTAAATGTAAATGTAAATGTAAATGTAAATGTAAATGTAAATGTAAATGTAAATGTAAATGTAAATGTAAATGTAAATGTAAATGTAAATGTAAATGTAAATGTAAATGTAAATGTAAATGTAAATGTAAATGTAAATGTAAATGTAAATGTAAATGTAAATGTAAATGTAAATGTAAATGTAAATGTAAATGTAAATGTAAATGTAAATGTAAATGTAAATGTAAATGTAAATGTAAATGTAAATGTAAATGTAAATGTAAATGTAAATGTAAATGTAAATGTAAATGTAAATGTAAATGTAAATGTAAATGTAAATGTAAATGTAAATGTAAATGTAAATGTAAATGTAAATGTAAATGTAAATGTAAATGTAAATGTAAATGTAAATGTAAATGTAAATGTAAATGTAAATGTAAATGTAAATGTAAATGTAAATGTAAATGTAAATGTAAATGTAAATGTAAATGTAAATGTAAATGTAAATGTAAATGTAAATGTAAATGTAAATGTAAATGTAAATGTAAATGTAAATGTAAATGTAAATGTAAATGTAAATGTAAATGTAAATGTAAATGTAAATGTAAATGTAAATGTAAATGTAAATGTAAATGTAAATGTAAATGTAAATGTAAATGTAAATGTAAATGTAAATGTAAATGTAAATGTAAATGTAAATGTAAATGTAAATGTAAATGTAAATGTAAATGTAAATGTAAATGTAAATGTAAATGTAAATGTAAATGTAAATGTAAATGTAAATGTAAATGTAAATGTAAATGTAAATGTAAATGTAAATGTAAATGTAAATGTAAATGTAAATGTAAATGTAAATGTAAATGTAAATGTAAATGTAAATGTAAATGTAAATGTAAATGTAAATGTAAATATAAATATAAATATAAATATAAATATAAATATAAATATAAATATAAATATAAATATAAATATAAATATAAATATAAATATAAATATACGCGACGCGTTTCCCCCACGATGATGTGGGGGGGTATGTGGGGCTCGCCGGCGCTGAAGGAGCCGGAATACCCACTAAAAAACCAGCGGTACCCACTCCGTCTTTACAGGGGGGCATCACGGGATCGCTTGCGCAAGCTACCGTGACGATAAACACCCAGACCCAAGACAACATAGAAAACTAATAAACTTTTTCTACATCGACTCGGCCGGGAATCGAACCCGGGATTTCGGAATGGCGTACCCATGAAAACCGGTGTACACACTACTCGACCACGGAGGTCGTCATATTTATCCTTCACATTCTTAATTTAAATTGAGACAATAATATTGTGACTTTGTCGATTATTATCTGTAAAGGTAATAATAAGTCTGTATATCATATTTTTTTTGGTAAAAAAGTAAATTAGCAACCTTGAAATAACACACAGATGAACAAATGTCTTTCTCCTCTTTTAAAGAAAAGGTTTGGGGTTACAATTTCATCGAAAACATACGAGTTTTTTCACAATGATTTCATCACCAAGCTCCATATTAATACATCTCCCAATTTTTTGCAAATATTTAAAGATTATTGGCGTCACATTCATATAAACACGACTATATTTCAGTGTAAACAATACCTATACATTAAAATAAATAGAATGTTCTGTTATTTCCTGTATTTTTTATTAGTCAATTATTATTTATTTATTCTCGAGTGGCGACCACGGACCGGAAGACGCAGCGTGGGTAGGCCCCCCACAAGGTGGTCCGACGACCTGGTGAAGGCCGCGGGAAGCCGCTGGTTGCGGGCTGCACAAGACCGGTCGTTATGGCGATCTTTGGAGGAGGCATATGTCCACCAGTGGACGTCCTTCGGCTGACAAGAATGAATGAAATCATTATTTATAGCAAATTATTAAATATTATTTCAGCATATAATATACAGAAATAAAATCATAAAAACATCTGATATTATATCTGATGTTTCGGCAAAATTTCTGAATAATACCCGATAGAATACCAGTTCTAATTATAACGGCACCACAATCCTCCTATGTACAAAAGCAGACAAATTATACTTTATTCCTTGTGTTACAAATTCCTTTTTAAATTTCCATTTTAACCTACTTCTGTATGGGTATAGATATGTGTATAGATTCGTAAGACCATTTTAACATGACTCCTTTTTATTGGAATATGATCTCTGATGTTTTGGTAATAAGAACTATTTGGGTATTAATTTTATTTGGTTGAGAGAATGTACACCTATTTCTCGTTGGCCGGTGAATAAATTTGAATATAACCGATTCCGCATTCAAGAATAGAGTATATTCATGTAATTTTCCTTGATTTGATGGACTCATATACTTATGTACATGAATCAAACGTCGATTGACGATAGAGGGCTTACATTTGGTGGAATAATTAATATAAAACGTATTTTTTTAATTTTATGAATAAATTATCAGTTTTTTTTTGGTTTCATTTGTATTTAGAATCGAAGTTCAATTAATTATGGTTGAAAATTATATTATATTTTTTCGTGCTAATCGTATACTTTAGTAATTATTAAATAAATAATATATACATAATATAAATAATATAATAAATAATATAATAAATAATTATATTAATAAATTAATATTAAAAACCTTTAATTTTTAATACGGCATTGAGTATAATATTTACTCAATGCCGTATTAAAAATAATCGTAATACGTTAATAATCACGCTTAATCAAAAATATTTAATATCATACTATAAAATGAATTAACCAAGAGTCGAAGATTGACATTATTAGATACGAGTAGTAAAAACCGAGAAAAGGAGAATATATTACTGTTATTAATTTGTAGTTCTCTCCTGAACACAGTTGGTTAGTTTCCTTAAGATAGGCCAACTGTGCGGGACATCTTTTTGCGCACCCGGGGTTGGGGGGGGGGATTGAGGGGGCTTTGCGCAAACATAGAGAATGCACTTATTCTCTATTTCTCACTTTCATAATTTGATACGACCAGAAAGATTTCAGGTCCAGGTCTAACAGCTTTCCAAGCACGAGAATTAGCACCATCCATCTTCCAGACTCGCGGCTACTGCTCAATTTTTTGGAGTGTAAAAACCCAATTCTCTTTATTCACCCGACCTGGGCTTGAACCAATAACCTCAATCTGCAGCCTTAAATCTAGCTACTAGACCAACGAAACAGACAATATAATTTGTAATAATATGTTGCTGTTATATTCAGTCAAACGCAAGCTAAATTACTTTAGGTTCAAAACTGTTATATAACCATGATCTACCGTACTACTGAATAACTAGGGGGAAACGACGTTGTGGGGAAAAGCATGGTGTTAATGTGACTGTGTTTATATGACTATCATAGCTATATATATATATATATATAATATAATAACTATATCACTCAGATTGCCGCTTTTATTTCAAGAATAATTCATAGAAAATGTATATAATTGTATACAAAATTATACAGTACAATGATCGTTAAATTAGTGATGTAGATTCTACATAAACTAAATGAATATAAGTCAGTATACTATTTAATATAATGGCAGGTCTTGATGGTATTCACAATCCAAATCGCTGATGTCATTTAAGTGATAGAGAACATTATTTAAATAACGAATGTTTGGTTACTTTTATCAAATTGAGTATAATATTATACTTGATTTGATTAAGTATTCTTCACTTGTGCAAAATCTCATATTGATAACTTGATTCGACTGATGTGGAACATGTATTACAACTTTGTCGCTATCAATGACGGTAGATTGAATATATTGTAAATTGTATTGCATGTGTCTTAACCGAATACGACATAGTTGTATCCGAGCAAACATAACGTGACGTTCTCAATTAATCTCATCCTCGGTAAACCTGCATATTATTCCGAACAAAACACTGGTGCACGATTAATTTTAGAAGAAATTTAAAAAGAAAATTGTTGATATAAACAGGAATCTTATATGGGGTTTAAGCAGATGAGGGTAGACAGGAAAGTGGCACATTAAATAATGTGTGACGGTAGAGGTAAAGAGGTAATCAGCAAAAGTTTCTCCTCTTTATTGGACGCGGTATATCCACAGTTCATTTTTTGTTCAAGTATTACTTCTATATTCTATATTTATTGATACAAATTCTTATACTCGGCTAAAATAAATATTTATCAGGCCGTTTTGAGGTAATTTTATGTAATGTCCTGGCAATTGTTTTTATTTTTCCATTAATTTCTCTCATTATCGTAGTAGTATATTGTCTGCCTAATCGATGTCATCAATGGCGGTCTTACGACTAATATACATATATATATACAGGACATCATATAGTGAACTCTCTTTACCCACTCTTGTAATTAAACAGCAAAAACCGGTGATTTTTTTTACATTTTCTTTATCTCATTGCCGATTTGAAAGAACTTTACTTTTTGGTATTACTTTGTGAAAGTCAGTCCGCGGGATAGGTACGAACTTCTCATATCTACCGCCACACAGCAATTATTCTTAGTATCGTGTTATATTCCGGTTTCATTGGTGAATGAGCCACATAAGTTTTTTTTTTTTATATAAGAGGTGGCAAACGAGCAGGAGGCTCACCTGATGGAAAGTGACTACCACCGCCCATGGACATCTGCAACACCAGGGGGCTTGCAGGTGCGTTGCCGGCCTTTCAGGAAGGAGAACAGGGAACATCTTAGTTTCCAAACTGGATGCGAATAGTCAATGAAGGAGATTTCTAGAATACGTCAATAAAGATTCAAAACTTATTAAAACAGTAGTAGCTCAAATACTATGGTATTAAAGGCAAAACTCTTGAAGTCCTTGCTTTATACTTAAGTCAAAGAGTCCAGCGAGTTTTCATTAATGAAATAAAGTCTTCTGGATTTATGTTCGTTAAAAATGGGTGTTCCACAAGGATCAATTTTGGGTCCCTATCTATTCTTAGTATATATAAATGATCTTCATTTCTATGTTAAAGGTATTTTTTATATAGTGTTGTTTGCTGATGATACTTCACTGTTTTTTAAGGTCGACAGATAAAAAACTGACTATGACGATGTGAACGGTGCATTATCACAGAGACACGACTGGTGTACAGTAAATAATTTAGTTTTGAATACTCAAAAAACAAAATGTGTAGTTTTTACCCTACCCAATGTTAGGAAGCAAAATTATAATATATCTTTAAACGATAGCCGTCTTTATGTAACCAATTCTTCGGTGTTTTTAAGAATAACACTGGATTCCAAACTTCAGTGGAGCATTTATCGTTGCTGACAGGAAGACTCAGCTCCGCAGCATACGTGGTTAGAAAAGTTAGACAACTAACGGATATTGATACCGCTCGTCTAGTATATTTTGTTTTTTTTCTCAGTATTTACTTTGGGGTAACGCTGCAGATATTGAATCTGTTTTTATTTTACAAAAGACAGTAATCCGGTCTATTTATAATCTTGGAGCTGGAGACTATCTTCGGGATGTTTTTAACAAAGTAGGAATACTCACTGTTGCGTCACAATATATTTACATCAATATTATGTATTTTCATAGTAACATTGATCACTTTGATAAAATCAGTTATAATCATTGTATGTGCACAAGAAATAATGATAAGCATATAACGCAAAATTTCCGACTCTGCAAAGTCAATAAATCCTTCTTGGGGCAAGATATCCGTTTCTATAATAAATTGCGCAGACATTTTTAACTTTGCGTGGAGTTAATACTTGTTGACTTCCAGGCAGGATATATTACATAAATACATAATTGTATTTAACTAGCATGACTGATGATTTTTAAATGTTGAAAAAGAGTAACTACTGGATTTCTTGCCGGTTCCTCTCGGTAGAATCTACATTTCGAACCGGTGGTAGCTTCACTTAATATAGTTTGTTAAATTAAGTTTGTAAAGTATATTTTGATTTTGGTTAAAATTGCCTTAACATTACGACAACCGCTTACCATTAGGTATCCCAACTGTGAGTTTGCTAATCTTTTTTTTTAAATATATTGTGAACATGCCATCTAGTTTATAAGTCGTTTGAAGTGAAGTTTAATATTAAGAATAAATACATTACACGAACCTCAGCCAAAAATATGTCTTTGATCTAAAGGATAGCCTTCAACGGTCACTAACTATTAGACGAAATTCTTTCATACCTTAATGTCTTTGAAGTGTCTTACAATGGCAAGAAAGAGGGTCTCAAATAATACAGAATGTATATATTCTATGTTTGTCCAAGTAAAGTAACCCTTCTGTTTATTTATTAATCAAAACACTTTCAATTAAATTATTTTCTCAAACGTCAAAGACTCAAAGGATGTTTTGTTCAATGTAATAAATTTAATGAATTCTGAGTCCTAGGAATACTTTTATCCATCCAGTTACAAAGTTAAGTAAATATCGCCTAACGAGCTTAATCTTTCAGCAATGTTTGTTCACGAAAGCACAGCGCAACGAAATCTAAATAAAATATATAACATACAAGCCATCTGCTCCAATCGTTGCTAGAGATAGAAGCAATGTTGGGCGAGTTGTAACATAAATACTAAAAGGATCCTGGGTGCTTACCGTCATATAAAACCTTTACGGACCAAAATTGAACAAATAAAATGTTTATTTTAAGTCGATTAAACTATACACAGGTCGGGCTGAATTTGTACGGATTATTTATTTATTTTTATTTTTTTATGACATAGGTTGGACGATCGTATGAGCCACCTGATGGTAGTGGTTACCACCGCCCCTAGACAATAGCGCTGTAAGAAATATTAATCATTCATTACATCGCCAATGCGCCACCAACCTTGGTTACTAAGTTGTTATGTCACTTGTGCTTGTAGGTACACTGGCTCACTCACCCTTCAACCCGGAACACGACAATACTGAGTACTATTGTTTAGCGGTAGAATATCTGATGAGTGGGTGGTATCTAACCAAATGGGTTTGCACAAAACCCTACCACCAAGTAAAAATTAAATACCAGTCCCTAAAACCTCGTTGCTGCCTATCACATCGCCACCCATTGATTAACTATCTGCATTGAGTTATTAAGTTTAATTAACTGTTTATTAACTATATACTTATTATTACTACAAAGTCCAAGGGAATAATACAGAGAGCCAGGCCTCTGACGTACTGTCATGATTATTATGATAATTATGTCGTCCAACCAGATTTTGGTAACGGCCAATCTGAAGGCAGACCCGCCAACTACGCATATTACAGTGCACATGTGTGTGCGCGAACACAGGTGCACTCTATTCCCTCATTTTCATAATTTGTTGGCGATTCGGACACGACCAGAAAGAGTTTAAGCACAGGACTAACGGCTTTACGTACTTTCAGATGCACAAGAGTGTACACACTCTCGTCTCCGAGCTGTTCCTGAAAATTTTTCGACAGCAAACCTAATATCTTATATATAGCCACAAAACTAAACGAGAATGTTAATAAAACATAGTAAAACTATGATTATAAAAAAATGTGTATTAAAAAATAATGCATATATCGCTAAACATTATATCAGAAATTATGTAAATAATGTAATCTAAAATCTTTTCTTTCTTTAAAATATAAACGAACAGATTCTGTGGACAAAACTTTTGTTTAAACTGAAAACATTATGTAAGTTTCAAGCGAGCGTGTTGTTTTGAATTGTTTGAAATTCTATTTATTTCAATACTTAGAATGTGTAAGGAAATTTCTAAGTTAACTCCTTCTAACAGTTTTATATTCGTCTTAAAAAAGGTTATTTATGTATTTTGGAGTCTTGAACCAGAGTGCTAAAGCACGTACGTTAAGATCATTACTTGCGTGCTCCTGCAATGCACCTATATTTCCTACAAGTTATTAAACGCATCAGCAGAACCTTTATACTGGTGTCAGTGACACCAGTAACATAAGGTCCACCCCAATTGCTAGCTCTTAATCGTAATCCTAATATCTACTATTACAAATGTGAAATTGAGTTTTTTTATTAAGCGTTTTCGCCTCAACCTTTCATCGTGAAATTGCACACACTTAAAACCTCACTGTCTCCAACACCCGCGTTTGTAGATGCGAGCGGGATCTATTCAATTTATAAAAAATAATTTTAATATTATCATTAGAACCAAATATTGTCTTATTGAATAGTCGCACGTCACTTAATGTTTCGTACTTTCAAAACATCATCTATACAAATAATAAAATTGGAGTATCTGTTTGTAATATTAAAATAACCGCTTTTTACTAAATGCATATATATGTATACACGGTACATGTACCAAAATATATTTTTTTACAATTTTTGTCTGTCTGTCTGTCTGTCTGTTTGTTTGTTCCGGCTAATCTATCGTACGGCTGAACCGATTTTGACGGGACTTACAGTAGCAGATAGCTGATGTAATAAGGAGTAACTTAGGCGACAACAATAACTTTTTTGTCAAATTCAGACGAGCACGAAGTCGCGGGCACAGCTTGTTTTACCTATATTTGGGATTTCTTTTGTATTTTAATTTAATAAATTTTATTTTATTTTTTCACTATTTCAGCGTCCGAGCCATTAGATGAGAATTTTGAACAAGGATATTTTCATGTTGTGAACTTTTGATTTAGTTTTAAACTTACTTTAATGTATTATTTTTATTTTATCTCTTTAATCGACAGATCCATGCTTTGTCTTAATTCATTGCTTTCTTTCTCAAATATTTTAGAATAATAATTTATATACATAATATATTGCAAGAAGTAACTATAAAAACTGTACATTATTCAAAGTCAGGGGCCACAAAGAAGTGGAGGCCCAGAGTAGAGCAACAGAGGCGTGTAAAATTATAATCTTAATTAATTTGAATATTTTAATTTCTATCAGTAAGTTATATTTTAATTACTTGTATCGATAACTCTTAAAACAATAATTATTAACATTATTATAATTTTACTTTATCTAGATATTTGTTAAATTATCATTATCTTTGTTGTGGGCCCCTCTTGTGTGGAGGCGCCAGGGCAGTTGCCTCGGTTGCCCTCCTCTAAATCCAGCCCTGCCGTTCAACGTGCGCAGAAGTTTTATTTTTATATAAAATTGTCCGTAACCTGGTTGATTCTAAGAGTTTTCTTTATATTGTAAACATTAAATGTTCTCGCCTCAACGCGAGAAACTATCCATTGCTTTTGTACCGCTTTGTAAGTATGATGTAAGACTATGTTCTTGTTACGTGCATGTAAAAAATATAACATACAATGTACAAATGCATTTAAAAACAAAACTTAGTGAATTTAAAAATAGTTTACGTAACATTTGAACCTTAACTGTATTACATCACATACATTACTCTGATCCCAATGCTACTTAAGCTAAAGCACTTGTGTTATAGAAAATCAGAAGTAACGACGGTACCACAAACACCCAGACCCGAGATAACATAGAAAACTAATGAACCTTTTTTACATCGACTCGGCCGGGAATCGAACCCGGGCCTCGGAGTGGCGTACCCATTAAAACCAGTGCACACACTACTCGACCACGAAGGTCGTCGTCGTCGTAAAAAGGAATTAATTGTTAGGCCCAGAGATCGTGATGTTTATTTCTTGGAAAAAGTATCATGTGTCAGTTAGTTCATGTTGTAGTTATTAACAATCTCATGCTTTCCATCTAAGTGAGTGTTAGATTCTTCGAGTCCAACAACCCAATTGGTCTAGATCGAATTAGCAACTTTTACATCGCTAAGCAAACTTTTTATCACTGAGCCGTAGAGACTTCACATTAATAATTCTTTTACTTTGTATCACTCTAGATTTGTGTCAGAATTTACTTTTTATACTAATCTAAATCCGACATTTCTAGTCTTACAAAGAGCGATTACTGTCTGACCTCTGCAATCATTTACGGGATTAGAACAATTTTCCTATCTAGAGCTCGAGAATGGATACATTGTATATAAAATAGATAGAAGGATAGATAAATTTAATATGCTTTGTATAATTGAAACAGAGTTATTTATAAAATTGGCGGTTCAAATATTGCTGTATGACAATTATTATAAAATAAGTACTTTAATTTAGTTTTGTTAAATTATAATTTTTTTTATGGTATCGGTAGGCGGACGAGCAAATGGGGCACCTGATGGTAAGTGGTCACCATCGCCCATAGACAATGGCGCTGTATTCCTTACATCACCAATTCGCCACCAATCTTGGGAACAAAGATGTTAAGTCCCTTGTGCTAGTAGTTACACTGGCTCATTCACCCTTCAAACCGGAACACAACAATATTGAGTACTGCTGTTTGGTTTTAGAATATCTGATGAGTGGGTGGTACCTACCCAGACGGGCTTGCACAAAGCTCTACCACCAAGTAATTAATTATTTCTTAATTATTTTTTTCATAATAAAAAAAAAAAAAATTCTAAATTTAGGTCATACGCCATTGGTTTAGTTACTAGATTTTTAAGCTTTTAGTTAAAACATAATCCCTCTGTTTGTCTGTCTGGTTTAAACAGTAATTTCTTCCAAAAAAATTATTTTCTTCCAAAATATTATAATAGCTGCACAGCATTGTAATCTAAAAAGTTGACTGTGCTAAACCATCCGCGACAACAACTATAACAAGGAAAATTTAAAATAAAATACACCAAAGCTACGGATAACAAATCTGTGGAGACACAAAGGTGACGAAAATTATGGACACCTCCCTACTTGCAAGGCATTTAAGCCGTAAGTCCACGTCTGATCTGTTTCCGGTCGTATCCAATTGTCGTTGCATCGGATCGTGAGAGCAAGGGAATTAAGAATACAGCTGTTTGTACACAATTGTACGCAAAGATACTCATTTTGATGATACTACGGTTTATTCTCAATGCAAATGTTTATACGTGTAATTAAACTATTATAATAAAACAATGAATCTTCTATCAGAAATATCAAAATATATGCCCATTAAAATAATCAATAATTAAATATATGTCGAGTAATATAAATAGGAACCTAGAGTTTCGCTTGTAATTTTTTTTATTTTTTTTATTTATATATCTTCCATAGGTACGATGCATATAGTATATGCACAACCCACTCACTAGGAAGCGGTGGGGAGGGAACATGACGACATAAGAGAGCGTCAAACCGTTCCGTACCGTTCATACGATTTTTTCCCTAAGGTCTGCCAATGGATGTTTCACATAAAACTGAACATAAGTCTCGATCGATGAATATGAATAGCAATATAAATAAATGAAGTATGTTTTTTTAATATTTGGAAAAATAAATGTTACGTTTTTACTAGCGTAATAAATGTACAAACAATATAATATTCTATTTTTATATAAAATGTGGAGGCGGACAGGCAAGTGAGCCATTGTATAGTGATAGCCCAAGAACGGCGCTGATGTTTTAAGAAATATTAAAAATTCCTTACATCACCAAAGCGCCGCCAACCTTGGGTACTGAGATGTTTTGTCCCTTGTCTATGAAGTTTGACTCAAACGGGAACAAAACATTACTAAATATTGGTGTGTAGCGGTTAAATATTTGATGAGTGGATATAATCTACTCAGACAGGTTTGCACAAAGCCCTACCCAAGTAAATATGTCGGTAATGAGATAATCTGTAACAATAGAAAGATTGTAAGATCAACGGTACGAGAAATTGAAACACTACTACAAAATCGTCGTTAAATCCGCACTTAAACGGAGCTCCGTGCAATAGTTAATTTTGAAAGGCCATTTATATTGGTCATCTAAATTTTAGAGGAATCGTGTACTAAATTAAGGCGTTTTCCCGACTTTAGTAAATTGCGTGGATTGATATAGAGCTGTATTAACGTTGAAACATCAGACGTTTTGGGAATTTATTGTTTGTACAAAGAATGTTTAATTATTGTATGTGCATATCATTTTTTAAGATATTTAGCACGATGAGAAGTCTGTGAAGAAAGATATTACTATAAAAATAGTAATATTTATATGAATTAAAATAATTACTACTAAATTTTATATTATAATAATTGGTCGAAATTATTATGAGAATAATTGTTTTTTTGTCATCGATTTAATCATATAACTTTTTACTTGCTTTATATTAAATATGCTATTGCTAATATTAGATAAATATAAAATAAACCACTGACCTTTGTGTTTGAATTATACAAAGGTAGGATAAGGATTTAAAAAAAAAAACGTGTGGGTCTTGAGACGCCCGACAGAACAGACAAGATAGCGCTGTGGGTTAGAGCGAGAGAGGAGAAACCCGCCTATTGCTGCCGTATGCGTAAGAGAAAGGGAAGCCAGAAAGACTGGCGCCGTAACGCGTTACGTAACGAAGTGGTTTTCCTTGCCATAAGAAGTTATCACTTCGATAGTATAAAAATAAACTAAATCGTATACGGCTTGTAGATTTTTATATTACAAGAAAATAACACGTTACAAATGTAACAGAAAATAGCTTTTATTATTATTATTTAAAGGAAATCATAATTCCATAATGGAATTTCGCTGTCTCGTCTAAAATGTGATACACATACATAATATACTTTGATCGAAAGTAAACAAATTCTAATATTCAATGTAAAATGTAAGGAGAGTTTGTAGAGTTTTGCATTAAGGTTTAGCGCTATGACCAAAACACGACTCGCATTGGCCGATCCACGATAGATGCAAGTTTCCTTATGTTTGCATTCAAGCTAGAGCACGAGATTTATTATGAGCAAAAATTGAGCACACAAAAATTGAGCGGAGTTTGCCTAGGCTTGAACCAGCAATCTTCAGTTAATATTTAGGTTAATCTTCTAACCACTGAGCGTTCACCGTGTGATTTCATCCGTTATGAAGGTATTTACGAGTATATCGTCCTACGACAATCTTTTATCAACAGAAGATCTGACAACATTTTCGCGTCTATTTTCTTATTACAAACATAACAAATAGCGTTTTAGATGAAATATAAAAATCGCTCGATTATATTGTGTATTTTCATTGTACAAAAATATTGGAGAAATAGATAACGATTTTTGGTAAGCAAAGTACAGAGAAACATATATGCTTTTGATAAATTTCTAATCGCTTTAAGCGCTTACTGAATCTTGTAATCGAACCCATAATAAAACATTGAATCTTTTAAATAGCCACAAAGAAATATCACGGTAATTCTGAAATCTTTAAGAAGCTTATCCAAAGCCGAATATAATTAAAAAATTAGTAACAAATTACCTACAAAGATTTATTTGAGCAATTACTCTCAATTTGACAATTCACAAACAAGTTTTTGCATAAGTTAGCAAACTGTCTGTCCTCACGCTTTGCAAGCGACCAAGTTTGATTGAGATAGTCCTTTACCTGAAATTTAAATAAGGGACTATCAAGTTAAAGTGAAACTTCTGATGTCTTTCGTTTTTTAAATGAAAGAGAATGATATAATAAAAGATTTTTTTATTTTACGAGACACGTTTTAATTTTTTTTTAATTTAACTATATACAGTTTTATTATTATGATATTACGTTAAGATTAAAAGAAAAACCGCTATAGCATGTTTATAGACATTATTCTAATAAATTTTACCAATTATTATTATTTTGCTATAATTTGTATTTCATCTATAAAGTATAAACAGTTTAAATATACATAAAACAATACATTTGTATTATACTCATTGTGAACATACTAGTTGATCAACCGCTGAGATCTTTCCCGCAGCGAAAGATACGTTTTAATTAATCATCCTTAATCCATCTAATTCTTGCATATAAAATCCATTATCTTCAAGATTGGTATCTATTAAGTAACTCTTGTACGTCACAAGCAGAGGCCTTAAATGGATTTCTCTATTTGAATGAAGTCATGTCTCTGAATTTGTTAACGAAAATAGATTGGGTAGCAAACGTATCGCGAAGATACATATCCAATTTAATTTGAACTATTAAGTTGCAAATACCGACACCGAACTCTTTAGAACGTTTAGAGTAACAACAGAGGGGAAGTCATGTCATCTTAAATTGGTCGCGTATCTCGCCCTACTAAACTAATCCTCGGTAAATTGAAACGTAACGCCAAAGATCGAAGTAAGTTTCAGTCTTTATTTGTTAATAATTTGTTATAAGGATTCCATTGTCGCCTAAACTTCGTTTTTGATTTATTTATTCAGAATGATCGACATGTTTCTGAAAGTAAACGGAACCTATAATTACGTGTTTTGATCAAGACGTGAATAAAGACGGTTTCAATATACCTACTAACATTTAAGTTTGGATCAATAGTACATGCCAAGATGGTGTACTGGCTAAAACGTGTGAATCTTGAGAAGAGATCGCGAGTTCAAACAGGGACAAACATCGCTCAGATATCATGTGCTTAATTTACGAAATACTCCTTTCAAACAAAAGAAAGAATAAACGACGAATGTCTTAACACACAATAAAAACAATAGAATTAAATTCTTAATTAGGAACGTCCTTCTTTTTTTAAACCCGTTAAAAATGTTATGCTAATATAATGAGACGGTTATAAAAGTTATCAATAATTATAAATAAGAATATAGAAATGCAAAGTCGATCGTAGAAGCTTTAACGGTGCAAAAGTTAGTTCTATATTAAATGCGGAAACATACAAAGTTTCTAGTGAGTGAAGTATGAAAATCGAAGTAACTATATTACTTACCGTGCATGTATAATGATGTATAATTATGTCTAGCGATGGCTATCGAATTCCTCAACTTGTTTTTGTTATTTGTTTTCCATAGAATGTAAACATACAAGAGATAAAAAATATCTATATTTATATGTCGCATCTAGAGAAATATTGACACAAAAGCGCGCCATCTATAGGACTTTGGCTACAACTTACTGCTACATTACACTTCGCGTGATGTCCGGTGTTATTCTTCGACAGAGTCACGGCTTCATCGGTCGGTTTTGTGCTGCATACATTCATTATCCGACTCCAGTCCGACGAGTCAAAATCTGAGTCAAAATGTTATTTATTCAAAAAGTACATTTGAATAGTCATAATACGGTATTGAATTAATGTAAAGCTACTGCTGGTTCGGAAAGCAGATTCTACCGAGATGAACATTTAAGAATATAACAGACTTAATTAACTGTCTCGTTTCATAAAAAACCTGCTACAAGTGTACCACCAGGCGTTCACTATCCTCATGTTTAAGGTAATATATTATATATGTATATCTATTTGTATATATTGCTTATTAATATCTTACTGATGGACAAAGGCCTCTTCTATTACTTTAAGATGAAAGTTTGGGGCTCACTAGTACGAGATCAATTATTGAATGCAAATTAAGTCCATGAATTCAATTTTGAACCGGGTTTGAACTCAAAATCATCGGTTATGAATCACGAACCCCATAAAATAATACAGAAAACAGTCCGTAATTCATAACTAAATACATAATATACCCATTTAAGTAGAGAACTATAAACTCATGTTACAAGATTAAATTAGATTTAAAAGTTTAAATCAGCTAGGATTGTTGATTATGCTTAGAAGAATCGGCACGAAATTCAGGCACAGATATCAAATTATAATATTTTTTTAATTTAAGAAAAAGAAAATTTGGGTATAGCTTTGAAGAAATATATAGCTTCTGAGAATTTGTTTATTGGAAAATGACTTAATCTGGTATTTGAAGATAATATAGCCATTAAGTACACTTCTTCCGAGAAAGTGATTAACTGTCGCAGGATGGAGTTGCTTTTGTAATTTTTTTATGATACTACATAGTCGGACGAGCGAATGTACCACTGAATGGTAAGTGATCACCACCGTTCATAGACATTGAAACTGTAAGAAAATTAACTTTTCTTTTCATCGCCAATGCGCCAACAACCTTGGAAACTAAGATGTTACGTCCCTTGTGCCTGTAGTTACACTGGCTCACTCACCCTTCAAACCGGAACACAACAATACTGAGTACTGCTGTGTGGCGGTAGAATATCTGATAAGTGAGTGGTACCTAACCAGACGGGCTTGCACAAAGCCCTACCACCAAGTAAATGGTAATGGCTACCACCAAATAAAGTGGTACATTTACAGTCAAACATCATTAAACAACGTATACATTTTAGTATCAAACTAATTTCCAATTACACGATCCGTACAAAATGACCGAAATTAATTATATTAGGATTAATTTGACTTGTATAATTACGTCGGAGTAAAATACTTTATTCTGGGCACGTCAGTCATAAATTATGTTCGTTCAATCGACAGCCAATATTAGTTTCTATTAGAATCAGGTGCTTGAAACGATTAACTTGTTTTCCGGAACGGGAAAGGTTCGGAAATAGAATATAATTATGGACCAACGATTACACTTGGTTAGTAAATTACCTTTTAGATATAATAATGAACATTATCGTTTAATAGTAATATGTTCTACCTGTTTTCAATAGTGTTAATGAGGTTTTTAATTGTTATTTAATAGTGTTTTTAGTTTGTTGTTATTGTAAATAAAGTTACAATATAAGCTAATTTTCAAACCTGTCTCGTTGATCTAGCTAGTGGCTACCTTATAATACTACCGATCTTGAAGTCTAGATCCTAGGCCTATGTACTTGGCTAGTCATTGAGTATGGTCATCTTAAATGAAATTATTCTCCTGACTGACATTCTTACAACATTATAATCGTTAAAAAAAAATATTGTTAAAATATTTTTTTTATTATAAAAAAGTGATTCTCATGGAAACTCAATTCTATGATTGTTGCAGAGTTAATTAATGAAGTTAATTACTAATATAAATAAATAATTATTATATTTTGCAATTAGGATAAATTAACTGAAATAAATAATGAAAATATCGGATGAAGGGTTTTGTGCAAGATCGTCTGGGTAGGTATCACCGACTCATCACATGTGCTACCGCAAAACAGCATTACTTATTACCGTTGTGTCGGTCTGAAAGGTGAGTAAATCATTTTTAACTACAGGCACTAGGGACATAACATCTTACCTTCAAAGGTTAGTAGCTTATTGGCGATAGTTAATATTTTGTACAATACTTATTTCCGGGCAGAGATATTCCATTTACCGTTATGTGGACAACATATCGGTTTGTCTACAAATCTATACATATAATAAAATTACAGTGTCTGTTTGCAATAGTATAATAACCGCTTTTTACTAAATGCATATGTATTATACATACATATGCATTTAGTACATATATCAACATTTTTTTGTTTCAATTTTTGTCTGTTTGTTCCGGCTAATCTCTGGAACGGCTGGACCGATTTGGACGGGACTTTCACTGACAGAAAGCTGATGTTATAACGAGTAACGTAGACTACAACAATAACTTTTTTGTTAAATTCAAACGCGCACGAAGTCGCGGGTATAGCTAGTATGAAATAATAGGAAAGAAAGAAGAAACGAATATGACGTGTATATAACCTTATTATTCTGAAGCAATATGAAGCGAACGCTAAATTTAATAAAAAAAAAAATATATCAATAAAGTGATATACTTAAACATGGAATGTTATTCATTTTTATCCTTAGTAACGAGGAAAATCAACTGAGAGTATCAATTTGATATCCACAAACCAAGCAGTCGTACGCACATTATTCGTGTAATGAAATAACACAACAATACTGAAAATTACGCAAGCTATTGAGGCCGCATATAAATTGCTCGATTTAACGCCTTCTTCTTATTTATGAAAATGTTTTTTTTTTAATTTATCCAAACTAGAACAACCACTTATTTATATTAATTAAAGTGGTCGTAATCCATGTAACCAGAAAATTTTAAGATTACCAATTTTTTTTAATTAAATGAGTATTTTGTACAGACAAAAAAAAGATTACAGATTAATCATTTAAAGTGACTTTCTTTGAGCCGCGTTAAATTGTAATTTTAGTATTTGTTTAATCGAATTTTCATATTTAATCTTTATTATATGTAACGGTATACTATTACTATGACACCAACAAATGTTTTTTTTTTTTTTTTTAAATTAAGAATACTAAAGATACAAATAATTTAAAATAACAATCGCAACCAAGATTAATAATCATTACGTTTTCTACATTCATAAAGCTATCAAAATCTAATAATTAAATCTTCCGTGAAATAAAACAATCTCCGTTAATTGAGTTAATAAAATCATAATACGGCGTTAAGCAATGGTACATAACAACAATGGAATTGTTCTGCCGTTATAAGACCTTGCCTATCAATCAATTCACCCTTTGTTACAATATAATAAAAATTCTTAGTTAATTCAATTATCAAACGTCACTCTGTACTGACAATGTATTTCATGAAAATGAAATTGTTCCTACCATGTTCAATTATTGTCAAATATCGCTTAACTATTTATTCATTAATAATTCAAAATCAAAATTGAAATAAATTTTGTAACCACTCATACTCTTATTTACTTTGCTGCCTACACAGCGGCTACCTGCAATGGAACTAACATTAAGGACATAACCAGCCAACTCCAGAAAAGAGTACCCGCATGGCACAAAAGGTTACAGAAAAAGATACAGGATCTCAGAAGAGACATCGGAAGACTCACAGACCATATTAACGGCAATAAGACCAATAGGCTTACCTTACTAGTAGAAGCGATAAAAAATAAATACAAAATACACTCTCAACATGAAGAACCTAACTCAAGTAACGAACATTTTCTTGACACCCTCAAACAAAAACTAAATGCCGCATCTAGTAGGCTGAAAAAATATTTAAATTGCACTCTTAGAAAATCACAAAACACACAGTTCTCTAATAATGAGAAAAAGTTTTATAGAATCTTGTCATCTGCCACACAACGCAATACTAATACAAATACACAAGACATAACACCACCACCAGCCAAGTCTAGCATATGGAGTGATCCAGTATGTCACAATACAGACGCTGCGTGGCTAGATACAGATCACGAAGTAATTAATTCTATCGAACCTATGAATTTTGAACATATATCTGTAGAAGTGTTCATGCGAGTACTTAATAAGGCGCATAACTGGAAATCACCTGGTAGCGACCATATACATAACTATTGGTATAAAAAGTTCACATCAATCCATTCATTACTACACAAACACATGAACAATTTCATTCAAACATCAACCATAATGCCGCACTTCGTTACACAGGGCCTTACCTTCATGATACCAAAAGACATCATCGTCAGCCCGCATTCGTCTACTACTGCACATAGGCCTCTCCAAATGCACGCCACTGTGGTCTTTCTTCGACAACTCGCATCCAGCTCCTGCCAGCCGTCTTGCGCAAATCGTCACTCCACCATGCCTGAGGTCCTACACTACGTTTGCCGAGACGCGGTCTCCCCTCTAGAACACGTTTTCCCCAACGGTTATCGGTTCTACGACAAATATGGCCGGCCCACTGCCACTTCAGCTTACTAATCCGGTGGGCTATGTCGATGACTTTGGTTCTCTGACGGGTCACCTCATTTCTGATGCGATCCCTCAGAGAGACTCCCAGCATAGCCCTTTCCATAGCACGTTGAGTGACTTTAAACCTTGGGATGTAAGGGGGCGCAAACTACACCTCAGCGCCCCAAGCCAACCTCACCTGCCCGTGGTGCATCCTGCCGACCAGCAAACGAGGCTCTGGCGACCGACTGATGGCGGTATAACCATAAAAATAAAGAAATAGGCGTAGCTAAATACCACAGGCCGGTGACGGACAGCAGCGTCACCGGTGCAAGAAGTTGCGTCCTGCGATCGCCAACCCGCCTGCCCAGCGTGGCGATTATGGGCAATACCTCCAAATGGTGAAAACCAAAAGACACTGACCATCAAAATCCAGCTAAATATCGTCCAATTACTTGCCTGCAAGCCATTGACAAAATACTTACAGGATGTATCACTGAACTCCTACACGAACATATTGCCGTTAACAATATTCTTGCTGAAGAACAAAAAGGATGCCGAAAAGGTAGACAAGGTTGCAAAGAACAGCTCGTAATAGACTCAGTAACAATGAAACATGCTATTTCTAAGAAAAAAAAATATCAATACCATGTATATAGAGTACAGGAATGCTTTTGACTCCATACCACATAGCTGGCTTCTTTATGTATTACAACACTATAAAATTCACTCACAACTTATTTATTTCCTTGAAAACTCTATGCAAAACTGGAAAACAACTCTTAAAATCACGGGACATGCTAATACTGAAACACCTGACATCTTAATACGACGAGGAATCTTTCAAGGCGACGCCCTTAGCCCACTGTGGTTTTGTCTAGCGCTAAACCCTCTCTCCAATATGCTCCAAAAATCCAATCTCGGCTACATTATTACCACTCCACACAAAGACACCACTCTCACACACCTCATGTACATGGATGATATTAAGTTATACAGGTATATTATTCATACAAAAAAATGTTTTATAGGTAAAAACTTCTGAACGGGCAAATAAAAATATTTATTACCAGAAAACCGATTGTAAACATTCGGGTGTCAATCGTGTGTAGTTCTTACGTTACTTTAGATTACGACAACGGTACATTAAATATTAAATGTCAGCAATTTCTTTATTCATCATGAGAAAAAAAACTATCGTTATAAATCACAGAAGCAAAATAGCTTATAAGTTTAATCAATCCGAGAAAAGGCATATAAGACTTTTAAATAAAATTAAATAACTAATTATTTTGTAACGTTATTAATAATATCACCATAGTGCTGTGAGTGGTTAGAATACATGAACCATAACCGAAGATTGTTGGTTGAAGCCCAGGATAGCACAACTTCGCAGTTGTTAGTATTTGATAGATCTGGATCATACATACACAAAATGTCATTGGAGGAACGTGGTGGAATGAGTTCTAAACTTCAAACTCAAGAGAAGAGACCTTCGCCCAGCAATGTAAAGTAACTGGGCCAGTTACTTTATTACTTTTAAGGGTATAGTTTAAGAAGTAGATTAAGGTATGAACCTTAAACTTTTCCTTCTAATGTTTAACTCACAGTTACTTACTTATTTACTTAGTAGTAGGGCTTTGAGCAAGCCGGTCTGGGAATATACCACCCACTAATCAGATATTCTACCGCCAAACAGCAGTACTCAGTATTGTTGTACTCCGGTTTAAGGGATGAGTGAGCCAGTGTAACCGCTTACTGTCTAGTAAACTACTTTCTTCTTAATGACTTATATCAATTCAAAAAGAAAAGATAAATTATTTAATTTATTTTCCTACTTCGAAATCATCTGATCACGAAAGGTAAATCCATCTGTGATGGTGACAAATACTTGATTTTATTTCATTTTCATCTCGATCAAGTGTACGGAGTCCTCATCCCGGGGATAAGACTTGAGTGGCATGTATTTATAGGGAATGGCAAACACACTTCAATAGTGTGAGGAAAATTGCCATATGTTAGCTGAGAGGAATATTTTATTGAACATTTACGGTTATTTGAAAACATTGTTACATTCCAGGAAACGTTAACACAGATATTTTAGTATTACCAAAATATAAATAAACTTACAAAAAGTTTTTATTTATCGAATAACGAATATCATATTTTTGTTATTGACATTGAAAAAATAAAGTTAGATCAGAAAGATAGAACAGAGAAAATAGCGCACAATTATTATCATATAAATACTTATTAAATTATTTTCTTTTAAGTAATATTATAAAAGTGAGAAAGTAGATGAGAAAGGAAATATAACTTGATTGGTCAACGAATGTTGGATGAAGTCAAAGAGTATTAGTATCAGTATACCACTACATTATATATGTCATAATCATCATTATCATTTATTATTATTATATTTTGACCAAAAATTAATCATTCAAAAAGCTTATATTATTATTAATATTTATATTACATAAGATATAATATTTTACATAAGATACGTTTTGTAATACCCAGGCGATAGATTTCTAATGTATTTTAATTATCACAACTTTCGGGGAGAGGACTGATTATCCTTAACACAGGCTAGTTAATTTTAGCCTAGCTAGGATAGCCAGTACTTGACCTGTTTTTCTTTTGATGACCATATTATATTACACATTAAGTCTTTACTCATAGTGCAATCATGTAATAGTTTTATAGATGTTTTCTGTGTGAAATAAATAAAATTATTATTATTATTATATTATTATTATTAATATTAGAAAAAATGATTTTTGGAACGAAGTTCTTTTATTTGTGCTGATGGAAAAATAATACAATTCACTGCCCCTCTCTCCCATGGTTATTGTAAGAGGCGACTAAGGGATATCTTCTCGACCATCTGCTTATCTGGTGGTAGGGTGTTAATCATCCGCCAGGACTGTTACCACCACACTTTGAAGTTCGACCTCAAAGTTCAGTCTACCCCGGGTAGTTGATATAACAGTCCCTTGCACCCTTTAATGCCTACTCATCATTATCATTGTCTTAAGGTCTCCATATCCTAATCGGTAGCCAGTCAGTACTCTTCCAACTTCCATATCCGGCTGTCTTAAGAAAAATTTATTTAATTTTCTTTTTAAAAAGTCTCAACCCTTAAATCCTGTACCAGTAATCATGGTGAAAAACTCGTGAAAAAACGCCGCTTATAATAGAGTGAACTGGCAGATGTCGTCACGTAAGGAAAGAGCCTTCGCCTCCTCCCGTTGACCATTCTCTATCTATCTCTTTTACTCTATCTCCTTGTATAAGGCTTCATATAATATTATTTATTAATAATTATTATTATTGTTTTAATTTAATCGTGATTTTTAAAAACAATTTTATCATCCTCAACAACATAAAGCAACTTCGTTCTAAGCGGATGTTCCACGACAGCTGACAGTTTTTTTGTATCTAATATATATAGCCGATTAAGTGTATAATATACATACATACGGTATGAAATGAAGTAGGGAAAGACGATCGTAGACTCGGACGGGCAATGATTGATGTTAGGACCTTAATTAATCTTGCTCAAGTCAGTCCTACTTGATTGTGGCCTACAATCATTGTTGAGATATTTGTCGCGAAACTTTATTACCAAGGTGACGCACATATACGGCAATTTGTAATGTATACTCCAATTTCAATTCACATAAATCATTGTTACTTGTATACCTTTTATTATATATTTGTAATTACGTCTCTGAGTGTTTGTCAATCACGACTGATCGTATTCAAATAAAATTGGAAGTCGTTTATTGGTACGTCAGAGTGGTACGTTATGTTTATGTAGTAGGAAAAAGGAAAGTAATTGTTTGTTAACGTTCCACTGCTGGGTTTTTTTTCTCTTTTGAAGAAAATCTTGCGAGCTGCTCCAATACGAATTAGTGTATCCTACACGTGCCAGATTCTCATCAATCACGTGATGGTTTCCTCACGTTTTTTTCCTTCGCTGCTAAGCACGAGATGAATTATAAATATAGAAATATTAAGTACATGAATTTAGTGGTGCTTGCCCCTGGTTTAAACATGAAATCATCGGTTAAGATTCACACCTTAGAACCACTAGATCATCAAGACTCTTGTAGGTATTGTAAATAGGATTTAAAGGTAAGGTAAAGGTTCAAGATCGACATAAGCATAGAGGTAACTATTATATACACAAATAAATTAAATCCCATTAGAGAAATAGCTATGAAATCCTTAACCTGACGTCAAATATTTGATATTTTCTAGTTGCGAAATAACAGGCAAATTGTTTCTTCCCCCAGATATATTTTTCATGAATTTGAAATGTAAATGACAATTTCAAATGGCTATTATTGCGATTGCTTTTAGAATTCGCTTGACTTTTTTTATTATTAAAATTAAAGCGTCTCATTCATAGTATAGCATTTTTCAATAATACTCTTGTGGTTTTTAAAATATGGTGATTTCTCAGATTTATTGGACGTAAAATATTTTTTTTTGTTATATATATTTCATATCTATATGCGGTAGGTGGCCCATCAGCTCATCCAACTACCTCTTTAATAAAAAAACCGGAATATTGGCAATCATTATTTTTATTTGTTTTCCTGTTGTCTAAAATAGACGAGTCGCACAGTAAACAAGTATAATAGCAAAACAAAAGGTTCGGTTCCAACGAGATTTTTGAACTATGGTAAAGGTCAAATACCGTCAAATTTATTGCTACGGCCAGTTACAGACCAGGAAAATGAGAAAATCTGAGATTACTTTAGATAGAACATTGCAACGGTGCTCATCGATCCATTAAAACATTTTTTTTTCTCTAGATCACCAAGGCAAATCAACATAGTTGTGTAGGTTTTTGCAAATAGATAGAAGTGGGGATTACAAAAGTAACCTTTAACTACATACTACTGTTACAACTACTGTTTTATAGCTCAATCTAACATGAACTATAAGATACCAATAACAGCTGATTAAAGAAATATTAATACAATAATTCCAACTGATTATTTGTTCATAACATCTAATTAAACATTTTACTTTAAAAGAAATCAAAAGTCGTTAAAAATGTTAAATCAATCAATAGATTATATAAATAACAATTTTAAAATAGACAGGATTTATTAATAACAAGATTAATTCTTGAACGGAATAGTTTACACGTTTCTACACGTTTTTATTTTAAAGTAGTTTTTTGAAAATGAAAGAATAACTAGCAAGTATAACTTAGATCTCAATAAATGGATTCTATTTAAAAACAAGAGATTTTTTTAATTTAACGTTCGTAATTTTAGAAGCCACGGGGGCCAATTATAAAATGTCAATCGTATTCGAAAATTGTGGGTTAGTACCCGGTTCGTTAGGTTAAGCATAATTTTATTTCATTTGTACTAAATATTATTTTGTAATTCATCACGTTTTCTGCGGTTAAAGAGAACATTGTGAACACTTTAAAAAGAGGTTCTTGTTATGTATACACTTACTTAACCTTTAAATATTATAGATCAACATATAATTTATGTAATACTTTAAGTTTATATATTATGTCAAATCTTAATTAAATGGTGTTTTATTTTGGTTGGTGTATATTAGTTCTGACAATTACATGCAATTTATCCATATTGGAACTTTACAAAAAAATATCAAAAAACTCGCACATTCAATAGATACCGCATCCAAAATATTTATTTTCTTCAGTTTCAAATCCAAGTAGCTAATTGAGTGAAATTCGTCTATCTAGTATCGTCAGGCTTTTTAATAGGCTTCCATTGTCTTAAGCCCTTACTGATCAAAAGACAGCAAATAACGGAAAGTTGGGTATATGTATACAATAAATATAATTATAAACGTCAAATACTCAATTCTACAAAATAGCAAGCAATAAACTAGGCTTTGATAATATAGACGAAAACACTGTAAGTTATTTTCAATAGAAATAGTTATAATATTCGTAATTTAGATATCGAGATTCAGCACTGAACCTGCCAAAGGTCAAAAGCTTTGCAATATAAACGAGCTATTGTGCGTTTCGCTAACATTTCGATATTAAACCGTCCCTGAATACATTATATTATGAAGGCCTAAGGGCGATTACAAACTACAGTCTTAATAGTCTTAAAATTTATATTTAAATTGAAACTTCTTAAGACGTTATAAAGTCGAAATTGCATTGCAAAGTTTTTGACGAAAGATTTTACTTACGATACTTCTAAAATAGGTGTGAGTATAGGATTAACAGGATATTACTCGGTACCTCAATTATATATAACATCCTTCAGTTGAATAAAAAAAAAACTGGATTGAAATCTGAGATAGCTCAGTGATTAAAACACGTAAATTTAGCCGAGGGCTTCAAACCCAAGCCCCACTGATTTTTTATATGCTTGATTTGGATTATACCTCGTGATCGCTGGTGAAGGATACGTGTATCAGTTAGAAATCTACCACATATGTATTCTAGAAACTAAAATGATGAAAAACCTTAACCCAGTAATCAGACATAGACACGCTTTGATTTTACTTTTTATCAGGAAGAAAACCTTAACCCAGTAATCAGACATAGACACGCTTTGATTTTACTTTTTATCAGGAAGAAAACCTTAACCCAGTAATCAGACATAGACACGCTTTGATTTTACTTTTTATCAGGAAGTTAAATTTCATCAATAACACAATATATTTGATATTAAAATCTTACATCTGCGGTCGCCCTAAACGTAAAAATCATTACTCCGCATCGATTGTACCGTATGCAATTCGAACAGGTATATTTGCCACAGGAATCTTATAAAAAATATTTAAATCATTACAGAATTTCAAATAATGATTTATCGAATCTAGTATCCGTAATATTGGTCATAACCGATATTTAAATGACAACCGTGAATAAGTAAAATCAGTATTAATGTTCTTTTGTTATTATACTAGTTTTATTTTCTTTTATTTTTGAAATTATAATTCTTTTGACGTGTAATGAAATCATGATGACAGTGAATTTTTATGACGGGCGCAAACAGGGTATAACTATTTAAAAAATCAATTTACAATTTTCAAATTTATTAGCTCACAACGCGCTGACTAAAAGGCTATTCCACCAGCCTGAATATTATAAAATAATTTCACCGGACACGATTAGTTCCTTAAATTAACTTCCAACAAATAAAAAAATAAATTTTGCGAGGTCAAATTTAAACAGATTATCTTAGGTCAGTTTTATTGATCCATTTTATGGTAAAGGTGGTCAGGCAAATGGGCCACCTGATGATAAGTCACCACCACCTATAGATAATGACGCTGTTAAAAATATTAACCATTCCTTGCCAATACGCCTCCAACATTGGGAATTAAGATGTTATGTCCCTTGTGCCTGTACTTGCACTATCTCAATCACCCTTCAAACCGGAACACAAAATTACTAAGTACTGCTATGTGGCAGTCGAATATCTAACGAGTAGGTAGTACCTACCCAAACTGGTGACAGCGCTTGCACAAAGCCCTATCACCAAGTGAATCATGATCAAGAGAATGATGATCAACGATGGTAACTAAATAATTGAGCTTAAAAATCTCTTATCTTAAAAAAATGCTACCTGGAATATAATCAGAAAAAAAAACTTTAATGCTACATTTATAAATAACTAGCTGTTAACCGCGGCTTTGCCCGCTTAGAATATGAATATATTTACAAATTAATTTAAAATATTACGTTAATGACAGAGACAGACGGACATAGTTACTTTCGCATTTATAATATTAGTATGGAACTATGGATTACATTTGAAAGTTGTTTGGGGATAAACTCTCCACAAGATCGAATTTAATTTTAATCAGCAGTAAAAATTGTTAAGCAACTACTCTTTCACGTAAGTTTATTTTAAAACGAATGCTCTATTTAAATTCGGACAATAAACTCACAGGCAAATCGCCAAAGGAAACAATTACTTGGCAAAACATCAATGCTTTTATAATAAAGATCTTTCATCTCATTGGTTAAGGAAATAAACTTAATATCATCTAAAGTTTATAAGACTCCAATACATTGGATTAAAACTATTCTAATGAAATATTAAACGCTTATCACATAAAAACTATTTTATAAAAACATACTGTTATAACATGATATTGTCAACATTTATTTTTTGACCTCCGTGGTCGAGTTGTGTGTACACCGGTTTTCATGGGTACACCATTCCGGAGCCCGGGTTCGATTCCCGGTCGAGTCGATGTAGAAAAAGTTCATTAGTTTTCTATGTTGTCTTGGGTCTGGGTGTTTGTGTTACCGTCGTTACTTCTGATTTTCCATAACACAAGTGCTTTAGCTACTTTTTGGGATCAGAGTAATGTATGTGATGTTGTCCAATATTTATTATTTATTTTTATTTTTTTTCTACGACGAAGTACAAGGTCGTGGAGAAACTATTACTTGATGGTTGGACTATCATATAGTACGTCTGGGTAGGTAACATTTACCACATAATCTACTGCTAAACAGCACAACTCGGTATTGTTGTGTTCCAATTTCAAGATGAAGTGATTCATTGTAATTACAGGAATAAGGACATAAATTCTCAGTTCCTAAGGTTGTCGGCGGATTGCCGATATAGTGAATGATTAAAAGGGAATATAAGCAATGATTCTTATATGAGTATTTCTATGGATGGTTATGAACACATATTCTACAATAATTGAAAACTTAAACATGAACTATGTGTCACCAATTGATCCATTAATTTTTAGGTAATCTAAAAATAATTAAAATAAATAAAGAAATCCAATTAGTAAATAAGGGGTAACAAATATAAAAATAAAAGATATTGTAAAAAAAAGTATCTTATTATAATCATAACATAATTCAGAAAATAGTTTACGCGTGATCCACACGAGAGAAAGATTGCGGCGTTAGAAACGGGACATAACACTTGGACGGGTGACGTACACACAAGTCGACCTAACCCCCAGTTCGCACCAAAAGATGATTCTCACCAAAACGCATTAGTATAAAAACCTTTACAAATTTTGTAGATCCTAAAGACATAAATAAACTTAAATTAACTTTTAAACCTTGATAGGTTTCGTAACGAAAAATAGTACTGTATACTCCACTCTTTCGCCTGGGTGTCTAGTATCAAGGTGTCTTCTATGCAGTGATTGATGAGGTTCCGTATCGATACCAGTGACGCTGGATCATCGTTCTTGTGATTGATTGCTTCGATCATAGCTTCTAGACATCTCTTTATGTTTTATTTCATTTATTTGTCCATAAAACATATTTTTATAACTGACAGGTATTGAGTCTCTAAAACTTCACTTCACTTTAAGAAGTTTTATTAACTATAATGTTTTATGTTACGGCGTTCAATAGAAAATTACTCATTTCATTTTATAGAGAAATTATGTTGTCATTTAATTCATAGTTACTCTAACATCATAAATCCTTAAAGATATTTCTATACGCTGTGAATTGTATAAGTGATTACACTAAAATAATTCCAAATGGTACAAGTAAATAGAACAATTAATAATGGTAATAATCAACAATTTTATTTACATTTCACAAAACTTTATTGAACATTATTTATTTACATAAGAATTATTATCATCAAGGACTTAACTATATACAAATAACAACTAAAAATTGTTACTGTATAAATCATGACCGCGTCGAATGGTGGCAAGAATGCTAACAGCATTTCCCCGTTGAATCACAAAACATAAATTATATATAGTGATGATTATATTTAAAATTTAATAAAACGATCCTTACAGTAACCGCATATTATGTTTACCATCTGACATCTCACCTAGGTAACCAGGAACTTTAACATTATATGCTCTTGGAGTATGGGTTGGTATCATCTGAAGAACAAGTCAAGCGGCGCGCACACATTTCTTTTCGTTTCTGTATTTTTATGCAATGATTAATTATTAACGAGCAAGTAGAGTATGGATCATTGTGCTGATATATTGCTACGGAAGCGTCTGGTCCCTCTTTCACTTTACACTTTCAACCGCAATAAATTGATTAATTTTATGTTAATCATTTGCCTCCTTCAAAATAGTGCATCCAAAATAACCATAAATTCGAAGCACAATTTACATCAACAATACAACTCATAATCACCTTTTCTTATCCTATTCATAAAGACAGAGGATATTTTATATTATATATTACTTAGAAGATCTTTCGTTGAAAAAGAATATTCGGATATGTGAAACTCTTAGCCAAGTACCAGACTACACAACACAATACCACGCGTTATTCCGACGGCTTACCTGCCTCTGTACTTCGTCTTAGCCGCGTCTTAGACCGTCTCTTCACCAGTACTAGAGGATGGAGTCATTTTCATCAGCATAGCTAAGGTATGACGACCTAATAAACATCGAAGATTTGGCTTTGGCGGATTGAGAACACTCTCTCCCTCGGCGAGGCGAACTCTGAAGGTATTCTCACAACCATCCATCCATTTGTCACAACTTTAAAACAATACTTACATACTCGTACCTCAATACATACGTTGAAATTTCAATTTGAAAATACACTACGTTTCTAAATCCAATATTCGAAACAAAAATCGTAATACAATAAACGTACACGTAGGTATAAAGAACACTGATCAAATATCGGCAGTAATAAAGCAACTAATATGTCAACCTACCAAATAAATGTCAAATATCAAGCCTTAACGAAAATAAACAAGGAATCGATGAGTCAGAAAAGGAGAAACTGGTCGATGGTGAGCGAACATATACAATAACAATAAATAATGATTGAGAAAGGATCAAGCAACGCCGGCGAACATTACGCTGTTCAATCGTGAAATTGAACGCAAATAAATGCATTGGAAATATCGTTCCACGGATCTAGGTTGAAATATTATTTAGAATAAATCGCATTGACACGAAAGCGCTTTAATATGCATAAGTTATATCGTGACATAATACGTCGCATACGAGCGATTATGCCCGCGACTATGTCTATTTGAACACTGATTTAAAAAAAAACTAAAGCAATACGCTGTAAATTAGAAGTTTACACCAACTTGAATTAGTAGATCACAGATTGTACACTTTCAAACGAAATATAATATGCAGGTTTCCGCACGAAGTTTTTTTTTTTTCTTATTCGGCTATTTAAAACAAAACACTAATTACTACCAAGATGGCCCGGTGGTAGGCGCGTTTGCATCATAACCGATGATTGCGAGTTCAAGCCCATACAAGAACCACTGAATTTTCATATGCTTAATTTGTGATTGTAATTCATCTCGTCATCAGCAGAGAAGGTAAACATCGTGAGGAAACCTGCATGTGTCTAATTTCAATGAAATTCAGCCATAGGTGTCTCTAACCCGCATTGAAACAGCATGGTGGAATAAGCTCCAAACCTTCTCTTCAAAGGGATCGTTTACGGATTCCAAGATGTATCTTCATGTTGGAAAAAAAATACCAAATTAAAGAGTATTGAAATATTTACTTAACGTATTTAGATTCATGTTATATTTTGATTCCATTCGTTACACACGAGCGATTCAATATTAATTATAATTACGCAATTCATTTATTTATATAACTGTAAATATTTATGAGTTATATACTGATATTTCATGTAATACAAACATTTTAAGCCTATTTTTGCAATGTTATAGCTGAGTGAAAAAATCCTATAGTCATAATAATAACTTACCGATTGGGTCTAGTGTACTGTCCCTGAAAGTGTTAATAAAGGTAATATACTGGTGCCGTTTTTTGATATTCATCGATGTAGAAAAAGTCATTTTAATATAAAACTTCCCATATCCCATAGGAACAAATTTTGCATCAAAATAAGTAATTTCCCAAGACACCTATGCGTTTCCGATTACAATAATCCATCACGTGCTTAGGAGAGAAATAATAGCATGGCTTTTTAGTTACATTTGTTTATTTATTTAAATACACTAACTATATATAAATTTTAACTGTGTGGGATACCATTACCTAAAGGGCCAAGGCATCTAGTAAACGCGCCTTGAATACTCTCAACGCGTTGTTAGTAAACATTATAATAATTACTCCATACAGCTCTTAAAAGGTGATCTGAATTGGTTATGAATTATGATATAGTGATGTTCAGAAATCGGTGTAACAATTTCAAGGTCATCAGAAAAACAATAGGCGGCTCAAATTAGTAAAATAGAAATCAGATCTAAAATATGATGGAAGAAATCGACACAATACAATTTATAAACTATTTGTCAGTTAATTTTGATAATAGACTAGCTGTTACCCGCGGCTTTGCTCGCGTAGAATATGAATATATTTACAAATTAACGTCAAAAGATTACGTTAATATAAAACCTTTTTGTATACCACATTGGCGTGTATAGCCCTTAGGGTAGAATATCCAGAAACGCTTAGATGCGAATCAAATAATTTTTTATCGGTATCCCAAAAAAAAAGTTTCATGTTTCTATCTGAAAAAATTACGGACACTCTATACAAACTTTTAACCCTTATTTCATCCCCGTAGGGGTATAATATGCAGAAACTTGTAGAATGAAATACTTTTTGCACCACAAAATAATAATTTTGCAATCGAGCAAAGATTCGAAAGAAATTCTAAAGTCATAAATATTTGCATTAAGCTGTGTTCGATCGGTGGAAATACATTTTTCTTATCAGAATAAATCCCAACTATAGATTGATGGCTAAGACGGTTCAGTATCTAGAACAAGCAAGCCTTAACCGAAGGTTATGGTTTCAAACCGATCCAAGCAACACAGTTTTCATGTGATTTAAATTGTATATTTTGTGATATATTTCGTGCTCACCGGTTATGAAATGAATGCTTAAGTGGTTGAAAGTAGTTTTGTATTAAGCTGCAACGATACAGAAAAAATATATTTTTTTTAATTCACACATGATTTTTAAAAAAGGAATTTTGTCATTGTCATTTCGTTATTCTTAAACTTTGTTAAATGAAAGTAACAGCCAGTAAGTTACACAATGCTGAGCTAGGGCCAACTTTCCCTTTGAAGAATGTTTGAAGATTATTCCATCACGCTGCTCCAATGCGGGTTGGTAAATTCACATTTAGCAGAATTTTGTTAAAATTAGACACATGCTGGTTTCCTCCGATTCGTCACGGTAGCATGCGAAAGCGATCCCTTAGTGCCCGCCGATGAGACGGAGAGGGTACCGCTGGTTTTTAGTGGGTATTCCGGTGTACCGACAACATCTTAGGCACTGGCGAATCCCACATATATGTGACAGTATCCGTGTGTATACAATTATGAATTTCATTACTTATAAGTAGTTTAGTTTTAATTTGTATTTTATATAAATTGTATACATTTTTATATATAGTATAGAGGATTTACTTGATGGTAGGCCCAGATGGGGTCTGGGTAGGTACCACCCACTCAGTGGAGGCGATACGTCCTCACTTGAGTCGCTGGGTCAAGAGGAAAAGGGACACGCTCACATTCAGAAAGACACAGGTACTTAACGGGCACTGATGCTTCGGTAAGTACCTGCACGGGATAGCGCAACGGGAGGTCACCCTCCTGCTACGAGTATGGTGCCTCAGTGGGCAACGTACTACACCCTGAGTGAGTGTGCTGCGTGGAGGCACCAGAGGCATTCCCTGGAGACAACTATGGGCGGAGACCTTTCTCTGCCGCGTATCGTTAACGAAATGCTCGGTAGCGACGTGTGCTGGTCGGAGATGCGCTCATTCTGCGAAAACACACGACGGCACGGTCACAGTCACGGTAGCATGCGAAAGCAATCCCGTGGCGCCCGCCGAAAAGACGGAGAGGGTACCTGGTTTTTTAATGGGTATTTCAATGTACCGGGGCGCACTTGGCATCCAGTGCACCGGGGAGTCCCACATACCCCCACTTCCACGTGGGGGAAATGCGGTACGCGTTTTTCCAGCGCGATCAAAAAATATATACCACCCACTCGTCAGATATTCTACCGCGAAACAGCAGTACTCAGTGTTGTTGTGTTCCGGTTTGAAGGGTGAGTGAGCCAGTGTAATAAACCGGAACAAAGCAATTTGAAGTTTTGCTGTTTGGCGGTAGAATATATGATGTGTAGGTATTACCTACCCGACGGGCTTCCATACAACCCCCAAAAAGAATACTTCATCACATTCCATTACATTTGAATGTCATTACTACATAAGTCAACTTTATAATAAACTCTATGTACCGGATTTGACTAGCAACTCTCTTGCTGAATTCCGAAGATCAGACCATGTTTTAAGCTTTAAGTCAAGTTTAGAGTAAATTTAAGCTGGTTTTTTTTTTCTTTAAACATTTTTTTTTCGGCAATTATATTATTTGCTTTTATTATTATTAGGTTTAACTTAGGTATACTTTTTGTTGTTATTTAATTTCTATGATTCTTGAAGTTCGTTATTAATTTTGCTTAAATCTTTATTGCATACGGTGTTTACCTACTAGCTTATCATTTTGTTTCAATATTTTATAAGTTTGAAATTGTCAAAGATTAAAAAGCAAATAAAAGAAAGAAAATATCTTAAATTCACAAGCGATTATCTTGAATACAAGATTACATACAAGTTGTCACGGGTGCAGAAATAAAGTACCTAACACCTCATGACCTTTCACAATAAAGGAACAATATAACGCAAAAATAATTCAAACCCGCTTCGTAGGTCCTGAGATTAGCACGTTCAAACGTAAATGTCTCTTATATAAAATATATTTATAATACGTGAAAATAGAATTGATAAATTTAATTAAATACTTACATTCAATAAATTTTGTAAGTAATGTTCATTTTATATTAAACTATTCTGATCCTCCTATTGAGAGAATAGTATTTAGTTATAAACGACCTATTTTACGTTTTCTATAAGTTTCTATATTAAACTGACTCAAATATAATTTAAATTAATGCTATATTAAAGTGTAAAGGGGTTTCAAATATTAATACTATTTGTTTGTCTATTCTTTGTTAAGAATCGGTTGTTAATTTTAAAATGAGGAAGATTAAGACTTTTTGTATAATCATGATCAAAAAACTATTTCCGGTTGACACGGATGTTTTTTATTTAGAATTATTTGATTTGTCACAATATATATATTGAGACAAATTAAATGTTAGCGCGATTCAGAAAAATATTTTTAGTGTTTCAACTTCTTTTTTATTTGTAATTTTAAACAATCAATGTTCGATTTTTTAATTTTACTTTATACGACTGGGTTATCTTCCACTCATCAGTTATTCATAACCGTAACGCTTAGGTGGAGCGAAAAATAAGAATATTAATGTTTTGAAAAATACATATCTAGTTTTCAAATAAAAAAATATTAAAAAAGTAATTTACTTTATAAAGTAGAATTATAATCTGGTGTAGGTTTTATGTATATTAGTTTAGCATTTTCTTCAGTTAGTCATTACGAGAGACACGTCTTCTCAATTATTAGTACATAGATTTATAATTATTTATATATAAAACAAAAGCAATTTCTCGGTTTTAATCAAGCAATAAATAGCTGTTCCAGTTGCGCTTATTCTGTTAACGCGTGTATGACTTATAATCATGCCTTCTACTTGTCAATTGTCTTGTCTGTGATGTGCCTAATCTTCTTAAATATATAAAACGTACTAACCAATGTATATGATATTTGTTTATTGTCAAGTTGTGAAAATAAAATTTGATCTAGTTACACATATGTATACGTTTCGTATTCGATTTTAGTATTTGAATTGAGACAGTGAGATTGGGGCAAACGGCCAAGTGGAAAGATTAGTTGGCAGAATGTCTTTTGTCGTCATACGAAACATTTATTTGAGTTATCGTTTTAAGAAAAATAAAACAGATTAAAAACATATATATTTTATTCTATTTCATTTAAATATCGCAATTTTGAGTACGCAATCCAAGTTGAAACTTTTGTTGGGTATACTTCGTTAGTAAGATAAATAAAAACAGTTAGAATTGAATAATCGAATGTTAATTTGAGTTAGTTAGTTAATTGAGAAATACACGGACACCACCAAACTACCTACTCATCAGTTTTATTATTTATTCTATCGCCAAACAGCATTACTTAGGTGTACCGGTTCGAAGAGTCAGCAAGTAAAACAACATGCGCAAGGGACAACATCTTAGCTCCTGTGGTTGGTAGCGCATCATTTCTCACAGCGTCAATGTCTATGGTGGTAGTTTTTTCTTTTTATATGTGATTGGTGGCAAACGAGCGGGAGGCTCAGCTGATGGAAAGTGACTACCACCTCCCATGGACATTGCAACACGGGGGCTTGCAGGTGCATTGCCGGCCTTTAAGGAAGGAGTAAGCTCTTTTCTTGAAGGTTCCCAAGTCGTATCGGTTCGGAAAAACCGCCGGCGAAAGCTGGTTCCACAGAGTGGTTGTGCGAGTCAGAAAATGTCTTAAAAATCGCGCTGTTGTGGATTTTCGGACATCTAGGTGGTGCGAGTGAAACTTAGAATTTTGACGAGATGTCCGAAGGTGAAATTCACGCCGACCAATATCATAGAAAACCAATCATTTTTCATACGCTTAAATTTGTGTGTTCATAACGTAATGTTGAATGTAAATCTGCCTCGTGTGTATAACCAATCCATATGAAAACAGCGTGGTAAGCTAGGCTCCAAGTCTCGTAAAAAAGAGAGGGGATCTTAGAACAACGGTGAGACTCGCTTTCATAACTTATACATGAATATGTCACAGGCCAGTGTATAGCCTTCAGCTACTTAAATTAATGTGAAAATATTTCTAATAAAGTTGGAGTAGTAGTGCAAAAAGCTTCATTAAAAGTATAACACCTCGCCTTATTGCCTTCACTTGTGACAGGAGAAATGCTGCTAACATTCTCGCCACCATTCCACGCGGTCAAGATTTATACGGTAACTATTTTTAATTCATATTTGTTTATATTTAAGGACTTAATGTCAACAATTCTTACATTATAAAAGCGATATTTAAATATTATTTCCATGTATTGTTTTATTTCGTACAATATAAATTAGTAAACATATATCTAGTCACACCTTTTAAATTGTTTGCCTAAATGAGTTTTTTTTTTTTTATTTAGTATACAAGTAAAAATAATAATAGATATAAGCAAGTTCGTCAAGTCGAAGATATTATTCATAATATTTAAAAGAGCCAGTCTCGTTTAATAATTGCAACGTTCAGATATTCCGATACCATTAATATTATTTCGCCTCACAATTCCAGTTTCACACGATATCAATATAAAAAGCAGATGAGTCATATAGAGAAATTATCGTTCTATTCCATTCCTTTATCTTCTTAATTCAGCAGTTACGTTCAGTCATTAGGCATTGCATTGTGAACAGTGAATGAAATCACCCTTTTGAATAGATGGAGTGTTATTGATTTATTCATTCACGTCTAATTTTGCAAAGTCAATTTTTCATAGGGCCCCGTCCTTCTGAATGTAAAATTAGTATTATTTACTTTATTTATTACTGTGAAAAATGCGCTGTTCAATAGACTTGCCAAAATTTAAATCGATGTTACGACGTATATTAACGATTCAGAAATCCTGCGTGATGGAATACCTTCAAAATTAAATTAGCATTTACCGAACTTTCATGAAATATTTTTGTATAATTGCGTATGTTAACAATAGATGGCGCTGATTGGTATTGTCACTTGAATCGCGCTTTCGCTACTGGATGTAGTGTAGAATGACTTATGTAAAAGCGAACCCTCTTAATTACCAATTGTTAGCGCTTAGGCCGATGATGAAGTACATAACACACTGTTCACACACACACACACGTCCTCCCTCCAGACCTCGACGGCGTCCTAAGCTGAGGTCCGGCCTCACAGGAGCTATCTAAGAACGCGAACTCTGAGCCATTAAGTGGGCTAACAACATCCGGAAGAGTCTGCTGTGATCCATCCCCCCACCCAGTGACGCTGGAGAGGCCAACAGCATTCAATTCGAAAAAAAATGTCACAAGATCAAATAAAATTATAGTTGTGAACAGTGGATAGCACTTCCCTAGTTTCATTCACCATTTGATCCCCCGATAATACTTCGACGTAAACAATTTTTAACTTCTCCTTTTGGTTTCTTATTTTTTGACATTCATTATTAATCGTTCTGTATGTCTTTCCTTATATTATAGAATTACTGGATAAGTTTTTTTCTATTTTATGTTCTCTTGGTTATCGATTTCCATAAAAATATTCAATCCAAATTCCAAGTGTTCCTAAAACATTGAAACATGACTTAGATATGCTTAAATGTACTATAGTAACTTTTGTTGGTGATTCTAATAAATAGGTTCCAATAGTTGGATTAAATAACGTTAAAGAATGAATGAATGAATGAACTACACACATTGAATAATCAACATAACACGTTTCACGTAATAATATAGAAAAGTGTTTGCTAATAAATAATGAGTGGCTTAAAATACTAATTATAAGACAATCATTATCAAATCAAAAACATTCTACCAACAATAATATCGGCCAATGTATTTTTTAAATTGATCTCAGCTTAAACTATAATATAGACTTCAAATGATCGTACAGTTAGCCGTGAAATGTAAGATACAATTACATTTTCTCTTGGGCCACAATAAAAGGATGAGTCTCGCTAACTTCCTGTTGACGTACAAACTAGAATAAAGATTTCATAGCAAAAAGAACAAAACGTAACATCGATTACAAGTAAAATTTTAATGAATCTGACGCAAGAAGGTTTCAAGAATATTCTTTAAAATAATTTCTTTAATTTATTTCTCTAAATATTCGTACATTTTAATGCATACTGTCATTGCTTCGTTTTGTTTTATTTCATACTATTTTATTTTTATAATAACCTTATACAAGGATAGTACGAATTTGTTGGATATTTTTAATTTCCTAACACTTAATATATCTGTATGAACTGTCGTGTTGGACCGATTCGATGAAATTTTTTGGGCGCGTTTAAAACCCTGGATGATTTAGATAAAGCCGGTAGGTGGCGCTATAATTGGGGTTCTTATTTCACCCATACGAAGTCGGGACAGTAAGCCCATATAAACATCACAATTAAAACATCTAGTGATACCAAAGTATTATCCATAGTAAGCTTACTAACACAATCGAAAGCCAGATACAGAAAGCGTAGGTTTTTATATTTGTGACATATTGTACGGAACCATCAATACGTGAGTCCTACTCGAATTGTGCTGTTTTGTTTAGTTCATTCGCTAGAATCTCTTTTATACAATTTGCATATGGTCCCATATTGAGGTATTCCTTTGATATTTTTGGATAAAACAAAACATCGGAACAAAACTTTGACAATTCGTTGAACAAGAATATTTACAATATTTTTTCTGTTGGAAATAGTTGAATTGAAAATATGATAATTATTTATATTATTATTAAAAATAGAATATCTATCCAGATATCAAAAGTTTTTTGCCCCATTTTTGCCTTTTTTGAAAAAGTTTGGAGCTAATTCCATTACGTTGGTTCAATACGTATTGGCACTTAGGTTTGATTATATCCTTAAAGCCGAGTTCCACCAAAATTATAAACACAAATAAAGCACATGAAAATCGGTGTTTACTAGAGGTTCATGAATATGCGGGGCAATAAGTATATAAGTTGCGTATATACTTTTCATAATAACACTCAGCTGTATTTAACAAATCTTTATATAATACTTGTGCATCGAATATTGATACTTTTTACTCGTAATAACAGGTAGTCAATAAAGTTATATCACTCAAAAGAAACAACGCCAACAATATGCACTAAAAAAATAATAAAATTACTAATTACTTTCTAAATAAGGTAATATCTTGACAGTACAACTGCCACCATACAGCTTAAATCACACCTGAAATTTAAAGAACTTCGTTTCATAATGTAGAGGTGTACGAAACAGGAAATCATTATTAGAAAGGGACGTTGAATTTGTCGTGTACAGGCTCACGAAAGGATTTCGTGTGAACAAATATATTTCAGGGAGCGCTGAATCTCGCGTCTTCGACTTGATCCTTTCCCCTCGGTCAGTGTCATTATAGCACACAAAAACTAATGAATAATGATCGTTGTTGAATTAAGCAAACGTGACGTGCTTGCGCTGTAATTATATATTTATTTAATTTTGAACAGGCGGGTCAAAACTTTATATGTAAGATTTCTACGTAAGACGGTTAATTAATATAATTATATATTTAAAGGCTAACTAAAGAAGGCAGTTTTCATAAAATTATGAAATAAAAATATGTTAAAACTCTGTGTGTTGTTAAAATTATGGACAATTTAATTCATGTTTTAACAAGTTGCTAAAACTCAAGCCGAAATTGATAAGTAAATATTTTTATAATATAAGAAAATCTTTATGAAAACATAGAACATTGAAGATACAAAAACAATGAAAACATTTGCATAAACAATTCGAACAAATGTTTGGATAAGTTTTACACAACATAAACTACAAATTAATGTTTTGTGCAAACCACTCATGACATTCTACCGAAATAAAAGTACCTACTTAATATTAAGGATGAGGGAGCCAGTGTAATTACAGGCCCAAGGGACGTAACATCTTATTTCCTAAGATTGAAGGAGCGCTATGGGATGACTATTATTTCTTTCGATGCTAATGTCAGGCTGTAACCATTTACTATGTTGTGGGCCGTTTCGCCAGTCCGCCTACCTATTTTAAATTAAGAAGGAAAAAACACTAATTGTAAATAACCTGATCTTGCATTAATTACACATTACATTTTTTTTTAAATATATATCAAGTTTACATTTACACAATTTAATTTTTTTTTTTTTTTTAATAATTTAATTAAAAAAATAACTTATTATTTTTACATTAATATATTTCGTTAAGCCTGTTGTCATAAATCTGATTGTAAACAATTCTGTATATCCCTATAATCTCATCCCTATAATTCTGTATATCCCTGTACAGCCGTATGATCGTCATTTTATAGGTATTACTTTATAAAACTTATAATATACGAGTTTAAATAATTACGACAATAACTTTACATTATGACTGGTTAGGTAAATGGTCTGAATCATATCCGACTGTACAATCACGACTTAATTCAGCGTGCATTATTCATAGAAACCGAGATGGCCGGTGGTTAGAACAGGTAAATCTTATCCAAAGGTCACTGGATTAAACCCAAGTAATGACCGTATGAATGTATTTAATTTATTTTTAGAGTTCATATCGCGCTCGGTAGTGAAGAAAAATATGAGGAACGATACGTGAGGTAACCTGCGTGTATAATGAATATTTGCCACAAAGTCAGTCAAGTTAGTCCAACAATCCGCATTAGAACAGCTGGGTGGAATACCCTCCAAATCTTCTAAAGACTAGAGGTCTTAAATATTTTACAGGATATTACTATGCGTACGACAAGAAAATTTTTGTAAAACTTATAATAATCCTTAAATACTTCCATAGTCATTTTAAGATTCAAATGGTATGTTTTAATATTAATGATATTCCTGATGCAAAGATTAATCTTAGTCACAAATATTTTATACATAACACTATCGACGCCTCCCCCCCCCCTCTTTATTTTATCTCACTTGCCGGAAGTCAAACCCTGGGGTGAAAAACAATGGGAAAATAATGTCTGGCTATTCTTTTGACTATATTGAAAATTCGTGAAATGTGCCCGCCGTAATGACTTCGAGACCCGAATTCTATAAATACCTTTAATAATTAGTTTTTTAGACCTTAAAAATAAATAAATCATGTAATTTCTTATTCAGACCAATACCTGAATAAGGAATTAAACTAACTGGTTGTTTCTAATGACCACTCTGGACTACCAAGTATATTTCGACGGAAGAACCCGATCAATTTCAAATCAAATGAACACTTGAGTCAATTTTACACATTAATTGAAATAAAACTAAATGGATGAAAAAATCGCGCCCTGGAAATCGTAAAAATCGTCGGAAAGTACGAAATAAAAAAATATTATTGTTTGAAATTATTACCTACCAACTATTCATTTTTTAACTAAAAAAGTAGTACTTGGTTTTAGGGGTTTGTGCAAGGTCCTCTGAATAGTATCAACCACTGATCATATATACTACACAACAAGCAGCAATACTATTGTTGTGTTCCGGTTTGAAGGGTGAGTGAACTAGTGAACTACGCTCAAGGGCCTCTCATCTGGAGAACATCTCAGTGCCCAAGGTTGATGGCACATTGGTGATGTAAGAAATGGTAAAATATGCATACAGCGCCAATGTCTATGAACATTGGTCACCACATATGATCAGAAAGCCCATTTTCTCGCCCACCTACCGCAAATCAAAAACGACAACTTATATTTTAATTTACATATAACGTAGTACAATATAGTTATGTTCAAAGTTATATAAATAAATCTAAAACTAGGTAAAGCTCAAAATCGAATTAAAAGCTCAAAAGCTCGTAAGTCTATTGTCACGTCATTATTATCCAAATTGTAACTCAATATTTATTTGTTATATTTTATTGCTTATTGTTTTAATTCCATACATATTGAATGTTATCATTCGTAAATAAATACGGAGACGAATTGGTTAACGCGTCGCTGATTAATTGATTACATATAACATCTGTTTATTGTCCCAAAAGGATAACGAACAATATTAATAACATGATCGGCTTATTTTAATAACATACCAAATGTGATAATATGGATACCTCTACTGCATTATTTTCATTTCGCTCAATTGAAAACTCCGCCTCTTCGGGTGGTGTCAGGGGATCGCACGCGTATGTATGAAGCCCCCAAGGTCAGTCCTCAAATTACATGAAAGTTTTATAAATATAAAAACAGCCTGTCGTTAGATATGCATTTTTAGTCTTCGAATTTTTTATTTTGCGTTAAAAGTATTTTTACGTGTAAATCCATTAAAGCGTGCTTAATACTGAAATTACAGCGTGACATTCGGCGACGTGAACGTCAAACGCATGTATCGGATTATTCTGTCATAGGTGCAAGCCTACGGCTGTAAACCACAATATCTAATTAACATGTGAATGATGACTGACTGCAATGACATGTTAGTAGAATGCTGGAATGATGTTATGCACAATTTCCATGTAATTTACGTACGTTAGAATATGTTCCACAAGCGCGCCAAATTTTGGACAAACATTTTGGATTTAGTATATCTATGTTATTAAAACATTCGCTATACTAAAAGGTAACGAAAATGCCTTTAAAATTTTTTTTGACGTCTGTCAATGTCACAACATTCGAAGATCAAGCAACGTCTGGATGTGGCAACCGATAATTTATATTTATTGATTTATTGGTAATACAAAAACGTTTCAATATAACAAATTAATTATTCTAATATTTTAGTTTGGTATTTCATGGTAAAGCATATGAAGGTAAACAGTTTTGTTTTAAGTTTAAATAACTATAAAATAAACACCGAACAAAATAATATTATATTTACAGAAAACATTGCGCGTGTAAGTGTGTATATGTACCTACACATATGTATGTATGTAGTACCGAACGGACGTTATATAAAAAATCGTGCTTTTATTTTATCATCAATGCAAATAAAAGAAATATTACTACTCTGTGCGATTATCCATCTCGTGCAGATTGCTATTTAAGCTCTTTTTAAATCCATTTAATCAAACATCGTTTAACGTACAAATATTTAAATGCAAAAACTAAAAAGGATTTTTATTTATTCATGAAATTCTAATACCATATAAAATACTTACTCGAATGTAAGCTATAACTAGGTATTAATATTAGCTGATTTAAAAAGTTATTATGACGCAATATCACGTTTTATTTTAAAATTCGTATTTGAAAATAGAATTTGTACTTTCTGCATTATATTATGACGCGTAAATTATGGCACAAGGCTTTTTGTCTATGATTTAATGTTGTACTAGCAGACCACATAATGTTTACCAATATTATTTAAGATGTGAAAGATCCGAAGATCTTACTTGGTTGTAGGCATTTGTGTAAGCCTGTCTGGGTAGGTACCACCCACTCATCAGATATTCTTCCGCCAAACAACAGTACTCAGTATTCTTGTGTTCCGGTTTGGGGGGTGAGTGAGGCGGAGTAACTACAGGCACAAGGGACATAGCATCTTAGTTCCCATTGGAATTTGCGTATTGCGTATTGGTGATGTAAAGAATGATTAATATTTTTAGAACGCCATTGTACATATGACCATTTACAATCAGCTGACTTACAGCTTGTCGGCCTACTTATATCATAAAAAAATGATAGATCTAATTACGAAATTATAGGATTTCAAATATGACAATAAGTCTCTGATAGAGTTATACTGACAGACAGTTTGCTATCGCATTACAATAGCATATTAAATAAAAAAAATATTAAACAAGAAGACAAATTTTAAATTTGGAATGCAGTTTAATTGTGCATTGAAATTTAAATGAAGTTGAATAAAAACTGTACTTATATTATTAGTATAGTAAATGACGGCGCAAGACTTATTCTCAAGATAAAACAAATTCACGACTTCAATTATGACACTTGAGACTAACAGCATAATCATTTGTTCCCAGTGTTACTATGAAAAAAAATAAGATTATAAAATTACCATACGTATGTATTTCTTATAACATAGGCAGACGAGCAACCACCACTGCCACCTGATGATAAGTGTTCATCTCTACCCATAGACATGGGTGGCGTAAGAAATTTTGACCATTCCTTACATCGCTTATGCGTCACCAACCTTGGGATGTACATGTACATTGTATTCTTTAAGTAAATAAAGCAAATTGAATTCGTATAGTTTGTACGTACACACATAATATATAAAACGGGCTATGTTTATTCAACGTGGAAAGCAATATCGTTTTAAAATGCACCAACGACATGACCAGAGCTTATTAAGTTAAAATATTACAGTATGTTCTGAAACCGACTCATTTAATTACATCCAATATAAAATAAATTAATTCTGTGATGTCATTTGTCTTTGTATACAATATGAATCGTTCACAAATTGATTATTAAAATGTAAGGATTCAGTTTTATAATATTAAATGACCGATACAAGCATATATCTTAAATCGAAGATTGCGGGTTCAAATCCAATAAACGTCACTATAATTCATCTCGTGCTTGGCGGCGAAAGAAAATATCGTTCGACAGATTTTTGTAACGTGTAACTCACTATCCACCAACCCTCATTCTAGCAGCGTAGTGGAATAAGCTTCAAATCTTCTCAGCTGTTGGATATTTTCAGGCCGTTAAATTTTCCTTGTCCTTCTCTACAACAAGACGATTAACCTCGTTGCCGGAAAATATCTATCTTCTATGCGAAACATTTATTTGCACGCCTTCTGTATTATGCGTCTTGACTATTATAAATATATTTCATTATATTATTAATAAATTTATTATTTATTTTAGCGCAATTCAATGTTTTTATTTAAATCAATCCCATTTATTCATTGTAATTTATTCAATCCTCAATTTATATATTTCACACACTGTTAATATTTTGACTGTACTCAATTAGATATTAAATTAAGCTTACAAGAAAATGGTCATCATTACGATTGAGACAATTAACATTACATAAACTATAATAGCTGTACATTTACATAATCTCATCAAAAACATAAATGTAAAAATGAGAGCCAAGTCCAATATTATGATATAGTTGTTGTCTTCAACGACAAAAGAAGTGAGATCTAAATGGGTGCCAAGTTGAATGGTCCTTCCTGAAATTTATTTATAACTACATAAAATATAATTTCTTCTTATATTCGAGGTAGCGCAGTGGTTAGAACGCGTGCATCTTAACCGATAATTTCGGGTTCATACCCAGACAAGCACCACTGAATTTTTATGTGCTCAATTTGTGTTTATAATTCACCTTGTACTCGGCGGTGAAGGAAAACATAGTGAAGATACTGCATGTGTCTTATTTCAACGAAATTCTGCCTCATGTGTATTCTACCAAACCGCATTGGAGCAGCGTGGTGGAATATGCTCCAAATCTTCTCCAATTTATGTTAATGTAATGTTAAATTTATGTTGAAATTTATGTTAATGTAATGTTAAAAACTATTATTAAGATTATAAAAAGCGTGTTCAGCTGAGCACGTAATATTCGCATGCAGTTTCCAAAACTGTATCTCTCGTCTGTACTTTGATAGTCTGGCGGCTGGCCAGATGTTTTGAGCGAGATAATAATTTCAAATTAAAGGAACCCCTGACTTCTGCGGTAGAAGTCTATTTAGTTTGGAACAGGATGGATTTAATTAATTTATATTTAATTGAATTTGTATAAGTTTTGATTAAATTATTATGTTTTAAGTCAATGCAGTTCCTTAATGTACCTGGTTAAACTTTAATAAATTTCAATAGATTTATTGTTTGAAAATTAAAAACAACGAATCTTTATGTTGTATACTTTTTCTTCAGATTTCTCAATTCTCATCATTATCATTAGGAATACGCGTTGACTCACACGGAGTTCAATGATGGGCCTTGAAAAGTAAGTCTGTATGTAAGCACACACGTTAGCGTGTACACAAAACTGGATTAAAAGGTCTGGTGGCACTGGGGCCACAACCTTGAAGGAACAGAGAGTGGAGGCCCAAATTGGTGTTTTACAAATTAATTTGAACATTTACCTTTCTGTCCGTCAGGTCTGTCAAGATTATGTTTATTCTTTGTATCAGTAACTTCTAAAGCAGTTATTAGTAAAGTTATTATAATTTTACAAAAATATTATATATCATTAAAATTGTTAGCTTGTCGGAATCTCTATTGTCGGTTGTCCATCCCTGGTCCTGTATACATATGATTATATATATTTTTTGGGTAATAGGTAGGTAGACGAGCAAATGGGCCACCTGATGATAAGTGGTCACCACCACAAATAAACATTGCCGCTGTAAGAAATAATAACTATTCCTTACATTACATGAATGCGCCACCAACCTTGGGTACTAAGATGTCCCTTTCACCTGTAGTTACACTGGCTCACTCACCCTTCAAACCGGAACACGACAGTACCAAGTATTACTGCTTGGCGGCAGAGTATCTGATGAGTGAGTGGCACCTACCCAGATAGGCTTGCACAAAGCCCTACCACCAAGTAAGAGTAGAGAAAGCCGAAACATTCCTACTCGAGAAGACCCGCTTCCGTATTCCAGCAGTAGGATATTTACAGGCTGTTACTGAAACAACAGACAAACACTCGCTGTATATACTGATTTGGCTGTATCGTATACGATTATTTACATTCGTGCCTAAAGTTAACCACCACATGGTTGACAATTATGATTACTGTTCTGCTCCTAAAATATATGTTAACGCTATGTAAGCGTTCATCAATATACAGCTTATCTGGGGCAAAGAGAATTATTCAAATCAGACAAGTAATCTGAGATAAGCGTGTACAATCATTCGAACTCCTTATCATTACGAAATTCGCTTGATTTACGAGTAAGCACTTATGATTGAGATATTAAACGGCTTATTTTGTTGCTTTGAGTACGTGTAATTGAAAAATAAATACTCTCTCCAAAACCACGAGTATGGTTGTAAACTGATGCTGTGATTTTATTTTGAATTAATCATGTATTTCGTGTTAATATTTCCATGGAAAATTAAATTTTGATTATTAACTCTTGTAAATAGTAATTAATGTACTAATGAACTAACTATAATTTTGTTTATATTGATTATTTATTCGTAAAACGTGAATGTTATTTTTTATGTGATAGGTAGCAAACGAGCAGGACGACAATCACCTGATGGAAAGTTACTACAACCGCCAATGGCTATCTGCAACACCGGGGGAGGGGGGACTTGCAGGTACGTTGCCGGCCTTTAAGAAATGTGCACGCTCTTTGCAAGGTTCCCAAGTCGTACCTGTTCAGAAACCGCCAGAGAAAGCTAGTTCCACAGAGTGGTTGTGCTAGGCAGAAAATGCCAAAGTGTTGATCGATTGTTTTTTTTTTTGCTTGTGGATAGAATTATGTTAAGCCTATATTTTACACTTAAATCCACGCAACGACATACTTCACCAAAAGGGCTGTCACTAATAATAATAAATTGTCAACGAATTAACGAAATGATAATTACAACACATACCAGGAACTTGCATTCTTTTTTAATTATATATTCACTTTTGTTGCTTCACTTTAATGTTCCGCACGCTCTGTCTGCCTTATGTGTTATATACGAGTGACAAACAGCTTCAACTTTGAATTGACGCGATATTATTAGTCGAGATCCTGAATTATCTATTCATTATGGATTTGCAAATATATGAACATTTGAATATCGTCAAAGTTGTAATCAGCACTTTGGAAGCAAAATTAAACTGGATATAAGTAGTTTAGTAGTGTTGTATTATAATAAACATATATTATATTTATTAAAAAATACTTTCATCTCTAGAGATGTAGGATAGATTTCCTTTCGAAGTATGAAGATTTGTTATTAGACAATGATCAAAGGAAATATAATTAATTACGTATGTTCATCCTAAATTACTTTGAATTTTCGATAAAATAATAATAGCATGTTGGGTAGCACCTGTTCGGTATAAGTTTTTGAAACATGCAGTTTCTCTATTCAAAGTTTTAATGTATGTATCTGTTATAGTTTTGCCTGGTTGGACCGGCTTTTATAATCAACTTGTTTTACGTAATTAAAATATATTATCTTAAAATTCAACATACATATTAATAATATATATTTTCAAATCGATGGCTGCCTGGCAATGGGTTACCTGATGGTAAGAAGTCACCACCGCTATTGACACTGCAAGAAATATTAACCATTTAACATTGTAGCCGATACTTCGGTGTTTTTAGGAATATATACACTTTGATAAAATCAGTGATAATCATTGCATGTGCACAGAAGTAAGGATAAGCTTAGAACGGCAAGTTTCCGACTCCGCAAAGTCAATAAATCATTCTTGGGGCAAGGTATCCACTTCTATAATAAAATTCCGCAGACATTTTTAACTTTGCCGTTTCATAGATACAAGTCAATTGTAAAAAATACATTGGTAAAGAAGGCATATTATTCAATACAAGATTATATTGATGATAAAAAAGCGTGGAGTTAATGCTTGTTGACTTCCAGGCAGGAGACATGACATACTTATATAATTGTATTTAACTAACATGACTGTATTTTTAGATGTTGAAAAAGAGTAACTACTGAGATTCTTGCCGGTTCTTCTCGGTAGAATCTACATTCCGAACCGGTGGTAGCTTTAATTTAAATAGTTTGCTAAATGACAAAAATTGATTCAAAAGTGCTTGTAAAAGCCTACTTGAATAAAGTATATTTTGATTTGATTTGAATAATCTAGCTGCGTCTAATATCGATGATTTTGAACGTAATGTATTTTATAAGTATATTATCAAAAAATGTTACCAATAAATTGGCAACTTCTTAATCAGAATTTGTGTATCTACTACCTGTGTTCAATTTAATTGGTATCATTTCCTTTTTAGGTTTTCCACAAACACTACCAATAACATCCCATGTGGCCTTTATTCTATCATCGGAAGTCAAGATTTTCTTCTTAGCATAAATCAAGACTTAGCATAAATGCATACTGTTTTAAAAATTTTGGAATATTGATTGACGTATTCTAGAAAGGCCACGTTTAGAATCCACTGCTTCATATTCATATACTTTAGATTTTTTTATAATAACGACGCGACTCCAGAAGGCGTTCCATAATTATAATGTCGATCTAGAAAGTCATCGTACGTATTTGATGATATTTGATGACATTTACTTCACACGAAAATCTGTCAGACAAATACCGAAGGGAAATTAGCCACGCAAATCGACCAATCGCAAATCAGTATTCGACGCAATGCATTCGCAAAGCGAAGTATAGCTTGTGTCGCTTGTGAACAAAAAGGATACAACGAACATTATGTGAAATATACTACATAGCTTAGAGTTGCTTTCACTTAGCTTTCAGAGTACACAAATACATATGTATATCTTTATAATATTGCCATCGATTGCGTGAATATTTTTTTAATTGAAATAATTTCGAATATTTTTAGAAATCATTTATAATATTCTTAAAGGTTTAATAAAGAAGTCTGAAGTTATATGTTTTAACAAAATTCATCGAAACATTCTTGAAATGTCAGATGTAGTACATATCAGTATTCAGTATATATTTTTTTATGGAAATGGAATGAAAAAGGAATAAATATTTCTTATAAAATAATTCTTAAGAATTTAACAACATTGTTTGTTGTGTTTACAAAATTTATCCATTTATATAATAATGTTATTATTAATATTTCCAGGTTTTTTTATTTTAATTTAATTTAATTGCTCAAGCTCAATCGTAGTATCCTCTGTCCTAGCCTCTTATTTTATTAGTATTGACAATATCCCTCGGCGTTAAGTTGTACGTACAGAGCGTACGTATGTTTACATGCATGTAGCACGTAAAGACTATCTCATAAATTACATTATCAAAACGTTTTCGTGTAACAAACAAGTTTGTATTTGCAATGCCTTTTTATCTATTTGCCTTTCAAATTCGAAAGCTTTTTCGGTCATTTATACTCCGATGTCAAGTTTCAAATTCAATTAATTAAATCGTTGTATATAGTTTTTAACTCATGTAGTTTTATTTTTTACGTGATTGTATTACAGTCAGAGATCTTTTTTTTTAAATTATATTTTGACATCTGTGACATTTCATAAATCATAATATTTGCTATTAATTATCGCAGAATCATGTGGTAATCGATAAAAAAAAATTAATCATTTTTTATATCGCCAATGCAACATAAAGCTTGGGAACTAAGATGTTATGCCTGTAGTTAAGGTTTAGTGTTCCGGTTTAAAAGGTGAGTAAGCCAGTGGGAACACAGCAAGACTAGGTATTGCTGTTTGGCAAAAGAATATACAATGAGTGGTTAGTACCTATCCAGACTGGCCTGCACAAAGCTCTACCATAAAGCAAAAGTATACATGCCTATATAGGCATAATAGTAAAAAAATATTTTTTTACTACTTTATTTACATGACATCATTCTTGTAGCATTATAAGTATTGGGTTCAAATCTTTCTTTCTTTCGTATATTCTTTTTAATATTATAATCGTATTGTTAAAAAATATTACTAACTATTCGGTGTTTATAATACTTATCTGTTATGCAAATAATTTGTATATCAGTAGGGTCTGTCTGTAAGTTACTTGTGAAAGATAAGTGGTTTACTCACCCTTCAAACCGGAACACAACAATACCTAGTATTGCTGCTTGGCGGCAGAATGTCTGATGAGTGGGTGGTACCTACCCAGACGGTTTGCACGAAGCCCTACCACCAATTAAAATCGTTCTAACCATTTGGCAATCTCAGGGCATCACAACAATAAAATTAAGCTTTATAATGTATCACTTCTTTTTACAATTTAAATATATTCTTACCACAAATTTAAAACACAGTAGAGTTTTTAATTGAATTTGTTTCGACTAATTATGAAGAGGAATACACCGAATAATTCCTACCAGTGAATAAATCAAGAGCGTATTTGTAACCGGAGTTTGTTTAAAATTTCTACACCGTGTATCAATTAAACATAAAACATTCTCACTGAAATATTACAATCCCGCGGTAATACGGTAATGCGGTGTATTAATTATTTCATCGTCTATACATTTCCGTACAATTGTACTGTTATTAGTAGAATTTGTTTACAACATTGAAGACTTTAAGACAGTGAACGTCTATAGACGTCTTAACAATTACTTAGTCATCGTGTCTAGTGCACTGTGACTGACAGTGTTAAGCCCTTAACATAGGTTCTGTTAAGAGTGTTGTACATGCTGATGAATAATAATCAATTACCTAGGAAATACTTTTATTTACAGAAATATCCTCAGCACAGTGTGTGTTCACACTCTCAAACACTTTATACACCTATTATAATACTATATTTTATATACGAGGACTGCCTTGGTGTAGTGGCTTGATATAAGTCCACAGATTCCGAGGTTCTGAGTTAAAACCCCAAGTCGGGCCGATAAAAAATATTGGGTTATTCTGTCGAAAAATTTAACAGCCCGAAGTCTGGAAGTTGGAAGTGTGTAAACTCCCGTGCCTCAGAAAGCACGTAAAGACGTTGTTTCTGGGCCTGAACTCTTTCCAATCCTGTGGATTTGCCGTCCCATCGGATTATGAGAGTGACGGAATAGAGAGACTTGTATTTGCGCACACACTTGTGTCCTAGTTGGCCGATCCCCATGAATACGCTGTAATCGAGATCGGCTGGACGACATCATCATCATCACCATGAATATGTGATGAGTGAGTGGTAAGTACCTAGGGATTGCAATCCGGAAAAACGGATCCGGTAATCCGGCGGATCCGTCATCATTATACGTCTACCGGATCCGGTGCTAGCAATTTTGGCAAAATGATAGAACTGTTGCATGAGTAGACACTTTAAATGCGCTTAATTGTTAAAAACTCTTTAATCTAGGCTTGATTAAATTACGTCGTTAATGTACTGCAGAACATACTATCAGCACTGCTTAAAAAACTTCGGTTTTGATACTGAACTGATATTATTGGCATGAGCAAGAGTCATGGTCAAAGTAGGTAAGTTTATGAATTGTTATGAATAGCTGTGCTTCGCACATTAGCTATGATTAGCTATGGTCGATATTTTATATAAAAATAATGAACAGAAGGCAGATGACCGCCTGGCAACAACGCCAACAACATCAAATGAATCAGATACAGATGACGAAGACACAACGAATGATGATGAACAAGGAGTTACAGTTACAATAACTGACCCTCGTCATCCTTATCTTTCTAAGGCAGAAGTAATTCTTAGATACAATGAGTTTCTTCAATAAGTGCGAAAAGTGGTAAAGCTTTTCAAAAGACTGTCTACTAAAAACGATATGTAACTGCAAACGTATGTGACAGACGAAACAGGTAAAGAATAACGCCTTACTTTGGATTACCGCTAAAAACCTAATAAATTTTTTTTTACCGTAAGTTGTTGAAACTAATTTTTTTTATTTATAATACAAACTCATTACTGTGGTAATTGTGCCACTCATTAGACAGATTTATCAAATAGTATCTAACTGAAACGATACGGCCGGATCTGGACGGATCCAGCGGGATCGAAGGAATCCGGTCGAATCAAGCCGGACTGAAAATCACGCCGGATTGCAATCCCTATAAGTACCACTCACTCAGAAGGGCTTGCACAAAAGCCCTATTACCAAGTAAAACGCATATGCCATTCTACGGGATATACAGGGTTATTGGTAATTCGACGTATTCCCGTTATTTGATGGTAAGGCTTATTGCTCTTCCGTCTGGGTAGGTATCATACGGTTTCAAGGCTGAGTGAGCCCGAATAACTAAAGGCAAAAGGGGTATAATATCTTAATTCACAAGGTTGGTGGTGAATTGGCGTTGTAATTAATGGTAAATATTCCTAAATGTACCAATATATACGAGTATGAACTGTGGCCAAGTTTTCCATCCTACCAATTTCTTACCAAAAACAAATCCGTAGAATAAATTACAACAAACAACAATTAGCAGAAATTATAATCTAAACGTGGGAGATAACTTACATTCGTGTTATATATCAATTTTAGTTAGTCAAGTGAAGTAGTAGAAACATCAGAACATATTATTTAGTATCTGCAGTGCAGAATATTAAGCTGATTTAAACTAATTAGGTACTTATATTAAAGCCGGTCCGCAAATATTAATAATTTTAAGTATAATTAGTACATTTTGATACAAATAGCGTTATAAGAGCTAGTATAAAATTATTCGATTTATCAAATAAAAAATGGTTCATTCTTGCCCAAATATGATAAAAAAATATCTAATCCTAAATTTCATGACTTTCGATACTCGACTTCTCACCGGATCTCGAAAGATTTGTGGTTCCAGGAAGCCATTATGACTATTTACAGCTGGACGTGTCCGGACGTGTGTGTGGATTTGAGCGTGTAAATATTTTTTATCATACGATATCGCAAGAATGAATCAAACGATTAAGATCAGCAACACAGTGATCTGAAAGGTTCATTGAGACTTGAAATCTGATAAGATTTTGGAGTCAATTCGTCGAGATGTTACAAAGATATTAAAAAAATATAGAAAAAAAAAATACTCTAGGTTTTTTTCTTTAAATAATTTCAAAAATTTCGATCGGATTTTTTTTCTATTAGTTTTTTTTTTAACTTAAACGACATTTAATACTAAAAGCTGAAATCAAACGACGCTTCACTGAAATCTTCCAAATATGTGTATCTACCGTAACTTTGAGATTTTCAAACCACACCATCATTCCACGTTATCATATTTTTATACAAAAAAAAAAACATTACAAAAAATACCGTGAATTATAAAATAGTAGCTACAGCCAATCTACAATTATTTATTATTAGCAGCCTGTAAATTTCCCACTACTGGGCTAAGGCCTCCTCTCCCTTTGAGGAAAAGGTTTGGAGCATATTCCACCACGCTGCTCCAATGCGGGTTAGTGGAATACACATGTGGCAGAATTTTGTTGAAATTAGACACATGCAGGTTTCCTCACGATGTTTTCCTTCACCGCCGAGCACGAGATGAATTATAAACACAAATTGAGCACATGAAAATTCAGTGGTGCATGCCTGGGCCGAGCCGAGATGCCCAGTAGTTAGAGCACGTGCATCTTAACCGATGATTTCGGGTTCAATCTACAATAATTATCATAAATATAATAATAATGAACTAATTGTACAACACAATGTAAAAAACAAAAAAACAATTCAAATATAATAAAGAACATAAAAAATAACGACAAAATAAAAACGAAAATAAATTGAATCACAAATTAAAAACACCAATGTAACAATAATAATTATTTATTTATTTCCTTTCCTTATGATAAAATTTACTCATATTTTATTACTTTTTTTTATTGTTATATAACTCAAAGATATTTTAATATATTATATTCTTATCAAAATTACATCCACATTTTTTTTATGGACAAATTTGATTAAAAATATAAATGTGTAAAGCGGGTTGTTGTATGGATGGCATGCAGGTAGAATGCTTATTTAATTGTATTCTTTAAATTATATAATTATCAATTCTTCGCAGTAGAAACTACTTTTCGAACCGGTGATAGATTTAAATTAAATTCAACACCGTACATGATGATTCAAAAATTATTTTATGAGCCTGCTCGAATATAGAATATTTTGATTTTGTTGTTTTTCTTGCTTGTGTTTATGATAATCTTATGGTACATTATTTTGCATTCGCTTTGGATTTTGTATTTGCTTTTGTGGCTTCACTATAATGTTCCGTGAGCTAAATTTGTCTTTTGTTTTATAATCTGAAGTATCACGAACATCGTGAATATTGGATACCTAGCTAAAATATTTTTTGTACATCTTTGATGATAATACCGTTAAACAATAATCATACTATAATTACCTCTAATTAGAAGTGCAATTAATTTATCTAACAATAAATAATTGGTTATTAACTATGTATTAAATTATTATCGTATCATTATCGGTATAATAAATAATTTATAATCAACTACGACCTGCCTGCCGACTTCGTTCAGATGTTAAACATAAAATGTAGCCTACGGCCTTCTTTGAAGTCCAAGCTTGGTCCATACTAAATTTGATTTAGTCAACTGGTTGGGCCGAGAGAGCAACAGACAGACATAGTTGTTTTCGTATTTATAATATTAGCATAGATGTCGCATATCACTTTCAGACATTTCACGAACGTTTTCCGCGGTGAGTTTTGCGTTTAATCTCACTCAACAGTTCGACTGTTACGAAATGGAATTCCAGTACCTAAGATATAATATTAAAGAATTTTTAATCTATAAACCACCACATAGATAACACACATACACATTACCGTAAATCGTCATAACCAGGAACTTTTATTATAAAAAAGTATATTATACCTTATTATTTTAGCAATAAGGACCAAGGTGTGACATTTACGCCTGCGGTATTAGGACTTGGAAGGCGCGTCACGTTTTTGTATGAATTCAGAACAAAGCGAAGGGACATGACCATTTGACTCGTCGGTTTTTCTATCTAGATGTATAATATATATGCTTTACTTTTTTTATAAAAAACCTTCGAGTTTTAGCCGTTGTTAGTTTGTTATTTTTTATTTTCCTTGGCATTTCGACATTCGCTCTCTTCAAGTTCACGAACTGACTTCATCAGTTCGTAGGTCTGTCACGTTTGCACGAGTTTTCTTCATCTACCTCAATCACATTTTTTTATTTCGACCACTACATAAAAATGGTTCGAGACACATTTGTTTGATGATTTTTTGGGGTTCCGCGCCCAAAGGTTAAAACGGACCCTATTACTAAGACTCCACTATCCGTCCGACCGTCTGTCTTTCTGTCACCGGGCTGTATCTTATGAACCATCAGAGTTATCATAGGGGCCAGACATTTGAAATTTATACAGATGATGTATTTGTGTTGCGGCTATAACAGCAAATACTAAAAAACAGAATGAAATAGATATTTAAGGCGTCTACACAACAGACAAGATTTTTTGCCGTTTTTATAAAATACTTCATGCGCATATCCTGTTCGCACTTGGAAGATTTTTTTATCCCCGTTACGGGTTCACGTTGTTAATAAATTCAATCCTTCGTAATATTTTTTGTATTATTCTCAAAATCAGTTGCTTTCGTACTAAACTGCAATAACATTTAAAATTTTTCGGCTAAATATATATGAAAAAACTCCGATTCGATAAGCATTGATCTGAGTTTAACTGATAATTTAATGATATTCCATCCAAACCACCTCCCGACCACAACAGGGTCAATTCGACCAATACGTCGGTGTAAATATATTAATAAAAAATACTTCAATCCATACTTAATATTATAAATGCGAAAGTAACTCTGTCTGTCTGCCTCGCTTTCACGCCAAAACTACTGGACCGATTTAAATGAAATTTGGTACACAAATAGTCTAGAACCTGAGAAAGGACATAGACTTTTTATTTGGAAAAAGTGCTGGAAAGGGTTGAAAAGGGAGATGAGAGGTTGTAAGTTGTTGAAAGTATCATTTTTAGAACTAGAAGCATAAAACTTATACTTTAGGCTGTACACTTATAAACTAATATGTCATGACACGCACTAAGGAGCGAATTTTGAAAATTTTACCCCTAAAGAGGTGAAATTCATTTTCATCAATTTTTTAAGTTCGAAACATGAAACTTTATTTTTGGGATACATAGGATCAAAAATAAGTAGATACGTATTTAATCGTTTCTAGATATTCTACCTCTAAGGGGTTTAATAGGGGTTGACATTTCTTAGATAGATTAGTCTGGAAGTACGTCATTTTTGAAGTTGGAAGCATGAAACTTTATTTATGGGCTACTAATTAAAAATGAGTAGATACGTATTTAAGCGTTTCTTGATATTCTATCTCTGAAGGAGTGAAATAAGGGATGAAAGTTTTTATGGAAGTCCATCATATTTTAAATTAAAAACATGAAACTTTTTTTTGGGCTACTGATTAAAAATTAGTAGATACAAATTTAAGTGTTTCTTGATATTTTACGCCTGAAGGGAAAAAGTAGGGGTTGAATTTTGGAAACAGGTTAGTCTGGAAGTCCGTCATTTTGAAGTTAGAAGCATGAGATTTTATTTTTGGGCTACCGATTAAAAATCAGTAGATATTCTACCCTAAGGGCTGAAATACACACCAATGTGGTATACAAAAGGTCTTACATTAACGTAATATTTTAAGTTAATTTGTAAATATATTCATATTATACGCGAGCAAAGCCGCGGGTAACAGCTAGTAATTAAATAAAGGGATTTGTCTCCCGCTCTAATGATTCAATTCATCAATTATACTTATTTATATCATATAATTTTCTTTATTAATAAATTACCGCGTCACATTAAATTAGATTCGTATAAACGTTTATTTTTTATCATTTATAAATGAAAATCTAACTAAAGGCCCTGAAATAACTCTATTCTCTAACAAAATACATACACGACAACTATTTCTTTGCATATATTCAAAATTACACTGTTAACAGTTTATAATATTAAGATCCCCGTTTCATTTAGCTGATATGGTGATATTTAAATAAACACGAGTTTAGAATTTACAAATTTTATTTTAAAATATAATCTTTTTTAAAAGCTTTTATTTAACTTGCAATGTATGTATATATGTATGTGCGGGTGGAATCTTGCTACTCAATTTTGAAGCAGATATATTTAACCGATTTGGCTGAAATTTTGTATACACGTTAAGTTTGGATGACAATACACGATAAGCTTGACGTCATTATATGTCCAATATGGTGGAACATTCGAGATGGCAGAATAGTTATTTTTTATGTCGCGAGGTTTTCGTAAGCACATGTATTTAATTAAACTGAAATTAAAAAAAAATTAAACTTAGTAGATTAAATTACTAAATTTTATGGTACTAGTTAATATACGCAACGTTATTACGCGACAAGCTTTTATGATTAAAGAAATTGTGTATAATGAGGTTACAAATTGATAGTTAAAATTTTAAAGGAAAATTTTATTTTCTTCTTTTTAGAGCATTTAAATAAAAGGTTTTTTTAAAAAGTATTTTTACTTTGAATTTATTACAGCTATGTCAATAGACATAATACCGTAGGTATACTATTATCAGTATATAGGTATTACCCACTCGTTAGATATTCTTCCGCCAAATAGTAACAGTTTAAAGGACGAGCAAACTATTTTAGTTACAATGGTGTAATTACTGGCACCAGGGACGTAACATCTTAGTTTCCAATCTTGGTCACGAGGTGGCATTAGTGATGTAAGGAATGGTTAATAGTTCTTACTACGCTAATGTCTAAGGTTGCCAACGCACTATAAAAAAAAATAAAAAATAGTACTTATGTCACTTCTAGACAACACAAGATCACGAAACTTAATCCAACTATGATAAGATAGTATTCCGATTTGTACAAAGTAGTTGTATCCGTTGATCGGCGGGTCATCTGGAAAGGGCTTAGTTCCGGCTCATTTCACTTTGGAGTCGGGTCGATGGTATTACATTTAAACGCTTTTGAAATGTTTGCTTTCATGGAGTATTCGAAAACAAACGTTAATCAACGTGCCAAATTCTATGAAAATTATAATAATAAAATTAATTTAAATACAAAACGAAAATAAATTGTTTAAATTTTATTAATATTAATTTTTATTCTCTTGTTAAAATTAATATTATTTTTTAACTTATACAAAACGCGAAACGGGAATTCACCGGGAATTTGTATTTTCTTTTATTGTATTATAAAAAATAAATTAATTAAATTAAATAAACTTTATTTCAGATGTTCCGCGCTACGTCTGCCTTTTGTTTAATAATCTGGACTTACCTGTAAATAACCCAATTACCTTCTATTTATTGAGAGAATGAACACTATTTGGAGTACATCTCCCAAATAAGAGAGCTTTTCCCAACCGTAAATTTATAGGGTTCTACTAAAACTTTTTGCAAAGTTAAGGTAACTTTTGTACCTCTTTAGGTCACCCTCTTTAAGAGAGCTTTCTAATCGCTAAGGTAACCTGTCAAATTATTATTTTATAATCTACGTGCCAAATGCAAAAAACTAAACAAAAACTTATAGCAACACGTGTGACATTTTTGGCTAGCAACGTCTAAGCTTCTAAGCATAACACGAAATGGATGGGGTCGCGTTGGATTACACTGAGGGCTTATATAATTTCAACGGAATACTTCCCTCAATATATTTATATTGTTCGTTGAAATTACGTTTAAAACAATTCTGTAGAAACACTTATAATTTTATAATCACAATACAAAATAAAAAGTATGTCCCGTTTTGCGATAGAATAGTTGTAAAGGGTTGGTACATTTATACACCAGAATAAATTTCCCATCGCATAAACTTGAGATGAATTTAAAAACTTTGTAATATAACGCACGTAACGTAACGTCGTAAACTATCGTTATCTTTAACGTAATTTATTTATTTTATTTGCGTTTCTTTAACTTCCATTTGTCCAATTCCTACATATATAAACAAAAACAGAATAATGGTCGCCCAGCGCTACTTGAGCGTTCCTCCATCATTATTTATTGTTATTGGGTCCATTCCCTCACCATCGACCAGTTTCTTTGAATCTATATCCCTTTGTTTATATTCGTTAAGGCAAATGTTTAACATTAACGCTGAGTAGTCACAATACATAAAATGCCAGCGAATAGTACGGATTTTAATACATTTTCGATTCACTAGTAGTTTCCTTCGCAATTGATTTAGTTTACCTCATGCTGTATTTTATTTGGCGTTTAGTCAAATAAATTTGTAGGTTTTGAGTTTGTACTGATTGAATGGTACGTGTAAATGCTATGAAATTTTATATGTGAAAATTTGTATTTGTGTCCCTAATAAATAAACCTGCATATTGCGAATTCCATCCAAATATAATTAAATTTTGCATAAATTATTGAAAATAAAATATTATGTTACTTGATAGAAGATTTATTAGTTCAAACAGATGAATATTTTCTGTGATCAAAATGACGATGTCGGGATATATTTTGGATAGAAGCCTAGGCAGGATATCAGAACACTACAATGTTTGTTCTCATAGTCCAACGTGATTGAAGATAATTCCGGTGCTGATTACGATTGACGACATTATAGGTTTTTTTGTGACATTGGTAAGGGAAATGGGACACCTGATGTTACATGGCTCATGGAAATTGGCACTGTAAAAGAATTATCATTCCTTACATCGCCAATGCACCAGTTCTTAATCAAATATTATGTCCTGTATCCCTATATTTACGCTGGCTCACTCAGACTTCAAGCCAAAACATAACAATACTAATTATTGCTGCTTGGCAGTAGTTACTATTACGTGTTGATTGTACATAATCAGTGGATGTTTACATTAAATTCCAAGCTTAGTTAGACGACTTAGAATTTCTTAACAGGAAAACCCACTTGTTTACTGGCTTGGCCTTGGGATTTCATCAGAAGTACGCTTTCTGCAGCCAAAAAAATTATCCACTACGCCAAAAAGTTTAATTTAACAAATTCTATGAAAACTAAAGCGTTAGTTTTTATGAATTCACGTATAACAAAATCTATTAAGGTATCAAATGGACATACGACGTTCATAGTTTGTCAAGTCTATGTATATTGCTATGTTCCAATTTTGTGGTGAGCGAGCGAATGTAATAATGATGTTAACATCACAAATCTCAGGTTGAGCGTAAACGCTTTAATGAACGGCTTATTTGCTTGACAGTGAATGGTGCTAGTGACCACTCACCAATGAGTAACCCAGCTGCAGAACAGTCTCCAAGTTTTATTTAGAAACCTACAATTTATATTGTGCTCTCTATTACGCTGTTATAATGTTATGTAACAGATACAATATAACTGTAGAATAGCTGATATCGCGAAGATCTGATCATTCTTATATTTCGAAAAGATACTTTTTATTTACACTTATTAATATACCATAATCGGACAAAAGATAATTAAAACACGTCAAATTATAATGTGCAACTTGTATCTCTCAGAAATGTCTACAGAAAATTAAAAAATAATAGTATTCGTGCCTTCATTTTTGTAACACAATTCATATATCTCTTTATTATATTAACTATAATATAGTTATGCTATTTGTAAATCAAATAATAATTATCATAACAAAAATTTAAGTCGTATCAACAGTAGTAGATTTGATGAAAATTGGTCTTCTATTGGAAATGTTTGGATATACAGAACCAAATATTGGTTTATTTATGTATTGGGATAATATATTATTGTCAGGTAATTCCTCCGTGGTCACATTACGGATAAGAGGCATGCGATTCCCAACAATTTCAACACATTTGTAGGTATAACCTGTTGAGCTGTTAGAATTAGTGGCATTATCGGCGAAATTCCGGTCAGCTCAGTATCTGATTTTCGGGAAACTAATTCAAAGTTATGCACCAGAATTATAGAATGATATCTGAATAATGAACTTAGTGAAATTAATTAATCGAGCGGTATTTTATTCAGTTGGTACCTCCAAATATATATCTATAATGTTGTATGGACTAACTATATGGACATAATTAGTTTTAAATGCTTGTAAGAATATTGATTATTCAAAAGACATTCAAACTGCTAGAAATATTATTTATTCTGAACAATATCATTGCGTCACCAAGAGTATAAGCCTGTTATGTTTCTTGTGATTGTAAATAACACTGGCCCACTCCCCCTTCAAAGCGAAACACAACGATACTGAGTATTATTATTTTGCGGTAGAACATATTATGTATGGATGGTACCTACTCAGACAAGTGCTTAAAAGCGTCAAAGAAAATTATAATTGCTAATTAAATATTAGTACTGTAACATAGTACAGTTCAATTTGATACTAATTCTTGTGTTACTAGGATAATATTTTGCTATATAATTCCAAACATAATGTTTTCACATATAAAGACGGTGAAACGGTTGAGCGCAGCTTATATAATGGTATTATATACTGAAACGTTTTTCGAAACACGCTTAATTTCTTGGCATAAACTATGTATATATATATATATACCTATCTGTTTAGTTGTTTTTTAGTTGAGTATTACAAAAAAAGTCTGTCTATAACATGTTCTTATTGACATAGCAGCTCATTTGGTGGTATTCTACCGCCAAACAGCAGTAAAGAGTCAGTATTGTTGCGTTCCAGTCTGGAGGGTGAGTGAGTCAGTGTAACTGTAACGCATAGGTGGTGTAAGTAATGGTTAATATTTCTTGGAGCGCCATTGTCAATGTGCGGTGGTGACCACTTACCATCAGGTGGCCCAAAAAAAAAATATAATAGAAAATATAAATATAGAAGAATATATTTACAAAGGAAATACTCATAAAATCAAACTTTATTCTATCTCTACAAATGTCATTGAGATCACATATCGCTAAACAATGCAAATCATATGAATATTTGCCATTGTATCAGTAAAATTATGTAAACATACCGAGTTGATACTACACATTTCTATCTTTACTGTAGCTTTGTTCTTAATATTGTAAGCGACCCGTACTATGTGCTTATACAACAAATACAAACATAATACATAGAATTCAAAACCCTAAAAATATATGAAAATCATTTATTATTTATTTAATATATATTCGATAAATAAACTGTTTGTAATTTGTTTCTAATTCCATTAAATATTTAGTTGTTGACTCGATCTACTCGCACTCACATAATATAGTGCACAAGTTTGTGCGCAAACACAGGTGCGATATTTATTCTGTCACTCTCGTATTCCGATGGGATGGCAATCCGACACGACCGGAAACACTTCAGGCGCATTAGCAACGGCTTAACGTGCTTTCAAAGGCACGAGAATATATATACTCGTTCTGGCAACTTCCAGATCTGGCTTGAAGAGTATTTGCTGATTCGCGATATTCAATCTTATAATATCATATTATTTCTAATGAACGAATTAAATTAAAACTCAATAAATAATTATTATTAAATAAAAAAATATCGTATAAACAGTTTGTTAAATACAATGCTTGTTTTTATATATATATATATATATATATATATTTTTGTTTTAAATAATAAAATCAATTTATATAACGTAAATAAACATAAATAAAATACGTTAATTGTATATTTTGTCGTGAATAGGTAATCTTTAAAGAGTGTGTTGTCACGCGTAAATCTGCTTTTAGAAATGCAGCAAGGAAAACTAGATTCAGCTCGTTCCAAATTCAAAACCTTAGCTGCTAAGATATCTGTTGTTATTTCAGGTAGCATCTTGTACAGTGCACGGTATTATGTTGACATGAGATGAGACTTTTGTTTTAAATTTTCGAACGGATTTTCGTTCTTAAAACAAAAGGAAAAAATATATTGACATTAAATGAGCCGAGATGGCCCTGTGGTTAGAACGCGTACATCTTAACCGATGATTTCGGGTTCAAACCCAGGCAGGCACCACTGAACTTTCATGTGCTTAATTTGTGTTTATAATTCATCTCGTAAAAATAAACTAAATATGAATTAAGTATACGTCACTAGTATGTATAAAAACTATAAAATAAAGTAAATACTGTCAATAATTCGATCAACGATGTTTATTTTATTTTATTCGTCTACCTATTTGTAGGTTTTATTTTCCAAGTGTATAGTAGACAAAATATTATTTGTCTTCAACATTATTAATAACACCGCCGAGATTGATTTCAAGGCTTATAAACCAATTAACTGTCAGTAAGGTTGACAACTTTTCTAGTTAAGGAAAATTATTGAATCAAAATATGTTCTCTCATTTGCGAATACCTAGAATTACAAGTTTTTCTAAAAATATAGTTTTATCTGGAGTCGCTTTAGGGATTTTTTATGGCATAAGTAGGTGGACGGCCAAATGGTCTATTTGATGTTACGTGGTCGCCACTATTCAAACCACACGTAAGTTATCGGTTAACATTTCTCACGGCGCCCATGTTTATGGACGGTGGTGACCCCTTATATCCAGCTAAACCTATTTGACTACTTATTTTATAAGAAAATATTTTAAATATAATTGTTGCAAGTTGTTTAACAGCCCAGCTATATACGGTCTAGTGATAATTTAACTGCAATTTCAATCCTGACCACAACACTATTCACGTCAAACTCTTCCTTCAGAAAACAGCAATTAGCCTTTTTGTTAATATAGTACAAGCTGAAAATTCAACGCTTTTGTTTTATTTCGCTCGAACATAAAGAAACTGAAGATGAGTAATCGAAATCGTAACTGTAATGACGTCAGACTAACTGCCATGAGAAATAATCCAGGTATTGATATTCTGTCATTAACAAACTGTCGAAAATCAACTGTCTCTAGTAGCGGAATCTGCGACTTCATATCTATATGAAGCCGCAGATCCCGTAGTTCTAGATTCCAATCTCAGGATGGGCTAATAAAAAGGTATTGGATTTTCTTGTAGCACTTTGTAGTCTGGGGGTTGGAACTGTGTACACTGCCGTGCCTCGTAAAACACCTCAAACCGGCATACGCCTGAATTCTTTCCGGTCGTGTCAGATTTGTCATCGTATTATGAGAGTGCACCTGTGTTTGTGCACACACATGTGCGGTGTAATATGTCCTGCGTAATTTGCTGGTCTCCTTTGAGATTGGTCTCTGTAACCGAAATCGGTCAGGACGACGATATAATCATCATCATATTTAACAAAACCTGGCAAACTTTGACGCGCCTTTGTATGTCGAAATGAAATTGTAAATACGGTTAGATTAGAATCTATCTCGTGAGATTTTTCGGTAGATTATAATAAATTGGAGTCAATTTCAGTTCAATTATAAAAACTTTACATAATCGAAAGATTAAATTGTATGCGTTTTATTGTAAGTTAAATCACCATTCACTCTCTACAATCTCGTGTTATAAATTATAATCTAACGGCATCTACATTTTTACGGTGATAATATATATTATACAAATGTTCACAGCGATCGGTAGAACAGTATATGTCACCGTGAAATTGTAAATACCGTTATATTATAATGTATCTCGCGAGATTGTGAACTGTCGAAAGATTGTGAACCGTAACATACTGCTTACAATTTAACGCATTCTTTTTCGGTTGATTATAATCTATCGAAGTGCGCAATTTAATTTTAATTATAAACAGTAACCTAATCTAACCGAAATATCATAACGTTTTATTTTGATTATCACCGTTCACAATATTTTAGCAGTTTACAATCTCACGAGATAGATTACAATCTAACGGTATTTATAATTCTACGGTGATATACATAGATATTGCCGTGCGCCACCTAGCGGCGAACTACAATGGCTTGTATACATTAACATTACCCATAAATAATTCGACAATATTGACGGACTCATGGACCAAGCCAAGCCAAGTCCATCAAATCAAATTGACCAAGTAACTGATGTGAGATATCCTTACACATACCCGGGTAGGAAAGGTAACTTTGATGCCCAGCCTGGCCTAGGTTAAATAGAAAGAAACCTCAAGCAGATGTACTAACATAATATTTGAATACTAGATTCTCAAATCAAAATTTTAACATCGTTCCATGCAAATGGTTTCTACAAGGAAACAAGAATGTTTGATTCCTTAAGGTCACAATTTCGACTCTCTCAGGGAGTAAATATATAAAAATCTTCTCTTGCCTGTATGAATTTCACAAAAATAACCATTGCATTTGGAATTCAGTGGCTCTAAACGAATTTCGCTCAGGCACAGGTCACGTTACAGATTTATCGCTCCTTTTTATCTCAGCTAACATACGACCCTCAGGTGTGGTGAAATAGTTATTACGGTGGATTTTTTTTAATTTTTCTTCTTTTTTTTTCTAAATATTTTTACTAAGTTTGGACGTGCTTAGAATAATATCCTCTCTGGATAAATGTTGAGCAAATATTTTATGAATAACATCCACTCAGCAAATATTTAACCATTAAGGCAATATTTTATTCAAGTATTTTATTTTTGATTGTAAACTATTAAGTTTGTTGATGTACCGAAGAAAAGAGAATATAGTATTAAATACGAATATATAAAATATACAAAACCAATTAATAAATATGTAATATAATATGTCCATGGCAGATTCTGTTGTTGATAGGGTTTTGACGGTGTAAGAATTATTATATACATATCTTTATTAGCTAAGGTTACGTACCGTAAGTGTTGGTAAAGGCAAATAATTAAAAAGGATTACACATAACCAGTTGTTACCGGCGATATCACTGGCGTGTCCCCTACACGGTCGTTGGTCGTAAAATTTAAGGCATAAAAAGTGTTACAGTTTACTTCATACCAAATATGATCCAACTCGGTTAAATGGTTTGGCTGTAAAGGGCAACAGTAGTAGAGCAGAGCAACAACAGACAGAATGACGAACAGAGTTACTTTCGCATTTATAATTTTAGTACAGACAACGTGCATTATTTATATGAGATAAATATATTTTTTCTTTAAAACGCATTTCAATTAGCAATTATTTACCGACATTATACTAAAGAGTCATTGGTACCTAACGAGGCACTGTACGAGTATGCTGTAAAGCTACATAAGCTTTCCTATCAGAAATAAGATTTGGTATAAATTAACCTTTTTAAAAGAACACGCTACGAAACCATAAGCGGATAATGTACTTTATTATAAGACCTGTGATACTTTTAAGAAAGGATTTGATAATATATTATGTTGTATCGTATATCACGTCTCCATGCGGTCGCCGTTGTCCTGAATGAGATTATCGGCAACAAGGGGTAGAATATATACAATGTGAAAATCTGTGCTAGCCATTTATAAGAAACAATAACACGTTTATTGTCGTTCAGCTAAATTAATAAGGATTATCACAATGGTTGAAAGGTTGAGTTTTTTCTTTCCTTCTTGATACTAGTCTTATTCTTGCCCAAGATTTTGCATAATTGTAAGAAAGAAAGAAGTAAATCAAGTTATTTGTAAATCAAATTATTGGTGATTTTGAGGTGAGAGAAGTCACTAAATAAGGTTCAACTACTTCAGCGTTATAGTTTTTAATTGCAATAAATAATTATTAACAATTTTATTTTAATATACTAATTCAAATTAAAATTTTATTTTAATAATGTTTTTTTTTTTTGCATCTAAACTAATATTTACTTACAGATTTATTTAGATACTTAATTGAATTTTCTAATGAAATAAACTTTGTGAAATAAGATAAGTCCTGAAATTGTCTATTTCCCTACATCATCATGTAGTTTTCATTTCACCCATATCATAAAAAATCATTCTCATAAATTTTTACGTAAAATAAGTATAAATTCAAATATATTAGTCAGGACAGATTATCTTTATAATATTTAAAAAAAAAATAGAAAACCGAGTGTAATGTTTGAGTCGACATAAGCTCAAGTGGTTTCGTTTAGACCAGCATAACGTTGATAAACTAAACACGTTAAGTTAAAGAAACATTTATAACGAAAATATATAAAGTTATTATTTCTCAGATCAAAATATTCTCTATTTAGGTAGGCTTCTGTAAGCACTGACTGGGATGAACGCTTCAAAAATATATATGAATATTTTTACTCAGATCTAAAGTGCTTCTTTTCGAAAGGATGGTGGATTTTTTTGTATATTGAATAAAGATTTTTTTACTTTAATAACATTGACTTATTACTTTTATGTCATGATACTGTATTTAATTAAACGTATAACTACAATTAGTTTGAAACGTAGATTCTACCAAGGCAGGCAGGACGACAGCATGAAGCTCTCAAGTCATAACGCTTTTCGTTCTTACCCCAACGCGCGCAATTGATGTTTGACATCAAAAAGACAGGATTGAATACTTGTAATACTTGAAACTTCAAGCTAACTCAATCTTTAGTTTTTTGTAAACTTTTGAAACTTTAACTCAACAATAAAAACGACATTTATATACAACAATTATATATTTTCGTTCTGTTTTTTGTTAATTTACCTTAATAGACCGAAAATTAATTTATTGTATTATTTATTAATAAATATAATCAAATTTGAATTTTTCTGCTGTCGGTCTTCTCACGCACACGAATACATATTTTAAGCACGAGCGTGACTCATACTAATGAACGCCAATAATAAATGAACGTAGAGGGGCGCGCCTTCTTAAAGTGAATAGATTTATACAGTATTGAGTCGATGAAATAATTTAGCAGTTTGTAAATTTAATGTGTACCTACTTTGAGGTACAACAATAAGTTGGTTGATATATGAACATGTGTGGAAGAAATTCAGTACGAAACACTGGTGTAACAAAATATAATGTCATAAAAGATGAACATCGAGAGAAGCTCATGCATGGGATGAAATTCTGGACATTTATCCACCAACCTTCCTTGGTGGTAGGGCTTAGTGCAATCCCATCTGGGTAGGTACCACCCACTCATCATATATTCTACCACCAAGCACCAATACTTTGTCTTGTTATGTTCCGGTTTCAAGGGGAGTGAGATTTAGTACAGGGGACATAATAACTTGTACCTAAGTTTGGTGGCGCATTGGAGATGTAATTAATTATTAAAATTTCTTGCAGCACCAATTTCTATAGACGGTGGTGCCAGTCCACCAACCCATTTCATAAAAAAAAAACTATCCGTATTAGAGCAGCAAGGTGTTATAAGCTTCAAAACCCATCCATAGGAGAGGAGGCCGAAGCCCAGCAGTAGGTCGTTTACAAGCTACTAAACATTTTACAATGTTACAAATATAATGTTACGTATATTTATAAGCCGAGATGGCCCAGTGGTTAGAACGCGTGCATCTTAACCGATGATTTCGGGTTCAAACCCAGGCAGGCACCACTGAATTTTCATGTGCTTAATTTGTGTTTATAATTCGTCTCATCTCGTGCTCGGCGGTGAAGGAAAACATCGTGAGGAAACCTGCATGTGTCTAATTTCAATGAAATTGTGCCACATGTGTATTCCACCAACCCGCATTGGAGCAGCGTGGTGGAATATGCTCCATACCTTCTCCTCAAAGGGAGAGGAGGCCTTAGCCCAGCAGTGGAAAATTTACAGGCTGATTATGTATGTTATGTATATTTATAAATGTTTAATGTAAAATAAGAATGTTATGTGTCGGAAAACATGCTACCCAATCAGCAGCTCGATGATCTTGTTACGAATCGTGATTCCGTCACCAATCATGGAATCAATAATATTAAAACTGGAAGCGATTTCGTACATATGTTATACACTTAAAATAGGTCAATGGTAAGTGGTCACCGCCACACATATTAATTGACGCTAACCTTGGAAACTAATATGATGAATGATTAGCTGGAGGAATTGAAAATAATTATATGGCATTGTGTTTTAGTAAATTTATTATTTTAAGCTCACTTTATCGATATATATTAAGCAAAGAGTGTCTGGCGGAAAACTTGTATAAAAAATAAATAACATTAATCTAATTAACTTACAAAAAACTTGAGTCGTAGAGTTTACTTCTAATGTTTTAGTAACTTAATTCAGTGACATTTCTTTGTAAAATTGACTAAAGCATTGTAAGAAAAGATAGCAGATAGACAACTTTCTTCTTTCTTCCTTAAACAATAAACATAAAACTTACGTATGCGCTATTAGTCTTATTGAAAAAACAAAAGGATAGCGCGATTAATAAGACATGCAGCGCCATCTCTCGAAAAAAAGATTAAGCACTTAGCGCTAAATATTCAGAAAAGAATAACACTTTGTCCCTTGCGGATTAGTTACGTTAAATAATTTAATTTAACATAATAAAATTGCAAACATACTATAAATCTAGACACTCGCTAAGGCATGCCGATAATTTAACGCGGAAGGTGCGTCATCGTGAGTGAACAGAATAAATGAACAGTGAAAAATTTAACTGCGTCCAATTTCCTAGTTAATAGAGATGAACTTGTTAGCGTAGAGTTTGTTTTTAACTATCCTATACACCCCTTTAAATTCACTAGATAAAAGTGTATATTATTCAGCTCGGAGTAAAAGATATAGAACGTTTCGATAAAACAGTCATTGTGATTTTCTCGCATTGCATTCGTTTGGATAAAGTTAGGAGAATTATAGCTCATAAATATCCAACTGTTGGATTAAAACATCCTCACCTATTAGTGAGAATAATTCCAAGTTTGTTTCATCATGTTGCTTTCCTACGTGCGATTTAAAACACAGATAAAATATATAAAACGTGTACTGTTGCGTTAGTATCGCTAGAATGTCTACAGATAGTCTTATAAATATAATTTTCCGCTACCGCAAATTAAAATGCGTATTTCCTGAACAATGCACTTCATTGTTATCTGTCAAAGCTTGTTGTACGTGAGGCGGTGAAAAACTTCCAAATCTAAATTCCGCGAAGGATCTTTATCCAGAAAAACCCAATATTTTTTGGTTTAATTTGTATAAGTTGACCAACGAACCCAGTTCGAAATTTGAAATCTTCATTTCGCTAACGTTCGATTAATCTTTACAAGATTTATTCATTTATAATTACCATTCACGAGTTTTTTTTTTTTTAATTTATTATTAAAAAGTTAGTATTTACCGTCATAGTTTTACATTATATTTAGACTTGACACATCGAGTTATTTATATCTGTAACTATTGTGGCGTATAATAATGATCAGTGGGTGAAGAGGCTTCGCAAGTACATGTCTACAACGGCAGCTATTATTGAGTTAAACCAATATTGAAATTTACAACAGGAATTGTATCTCTGTGAAATTACACAGATCAACAATACGTCATGTTACACGATACAAAATACATGATATTAAATTAATAAACTTTTCGTTTTTAGATTCGTTATTTTTTTTTTATTTCCTCTTTACAAAGAATGTTATTGTTCAAAAGGCGGACTTAACGCCATCTAGGCATCCTTCGTTTATCAACGTTTATTCTAAGGAAATATTTACAATGGCGGCCAACGGTTAAAAATACACAAAAAATACCAAACTTTTTTATTATCTTTTTTTTATTTGCTTTGTATTTCGCTTTGTAACTTTTATCAGTTTTAAAGTAAATTCAATCAAATAAATCAAGTAAATTGAATAAATACTAAATCAAATTTTATTACTTCGATATAATTTTATATTCAAAATATATAACATAATTTATTTATTTTTTAATGGGTAGCAAACTGGCAAATATGCTACCTCGTATCGTGTACTAAGTGGTCACTATCGCCCATAGACATTGGTACATAAAAAAATATTATCTACCCCTTATTTCGCTAATACGCCAACAATTTTGGGACTTATGCTATGTCCCTTGTGCCTGTATTTAAAATATATTATCTTAAAGTGTCTTTAATACAAAAATAATTAAATCGACATTATAAGTTCGGTATCCCAATCCATCCAAATCCCACTACAAAATAGGTTAATCAGTTTAAAAGTTTAAGTTTTCAGCAGAACGAATAGTCTATAAAATCTAGCAAGATCCTTAAGTTATCTTTTATTATTACAGAATTGAGAAGCGTCTGAAGTTTTCTTATAAGTCGATAGTCCCTCTTTTATATTCCAGGTAAGGGACGCCGATCTCAATCAAACTTCGTCGCCTCTAAAACGTGAGTTTGGCCAAACAGTTAGCTAACTTATGCAAAAATACGTCCTCGTGTTCTCTTTAGAAGTAATCGGCTCACAAATAAATAATAAATACAAAAAAAAAAAAATCAAAAAGCCAGCTACAATATGTCCGTCTCAATTTGATATAAAAACACCATTATAATATGTAGGTGGTACAATGCTATACATTATTGAGACAGAGTGAACGCGTCTCCATGCTAGTATAAACTGTGTTACAGACACAGGCGCCTTCCTCTTACAGTTCATTCACAATTCGCTGCACATTGTAAAGGTTTCGGTAAGTATCAATACTTAATTTACCATAGGTACTTAACACTAATTATAATTTATAATTGCATGAAATGAGTACAGATACATCTTTATAAAGTTGGGTAGTCGAGTACCGATAAGGTTTATGCAGCATGATTTTCAAGAGCTCTTTCTGCTCTCTCAAGGCGAAGTAAATACGTTTTAAGTGTACCACCCCAGGCAGATATGCAATAGGTAAGAAGTGACTGGGCTAAGGCAAAGTATACGGTTTTCAACAGTTGATCGGAAATCAACCCTTCTTGAGCATTTAAACACAATTGGCAAATAATTCCTGGAATTCGTAGATCGAGAAATTTATTTGTCGGTTACTTCACCGCCGACAATAAACTTTTTAAACTTTATAGGTATTATCATCATGTGATACTTTACCTTGACCAAAGACTATTCGTGATTTTTGAAGCACAAAATTAATAAAGACGAAAAATCTCAAAGAATTTTTGGACCTGACCATGGTTTGGAATCTCAAACACTTCTGTCTATATAACATATATATAAGCTAGCTACTAGACCATCGAGGAAGTTTGTGGCCTAATGTAAAGCACGCGTTTGTCTCGAGGTAGGTATTCAGTCTTGTCTTGAAAGTGCCTAAGTTATATGTGGTCGGAAACTCCTAGAATATTAATATCCTAGTCTGCATAAAAAACGCGGTTAAGCTGTTAAATAAGTAGACATTCGTGGAAATTCATTTACATTACGTTACATTAGCAGCCTGTAAATTTCCCACTGCTGGGCTAATGCCTCCTCTCCCTTGAGGAAAAGGTTTGGAGCATATTCCACCACGCTGCTCCTATGTGGGTTGGTAGAATACACATGTGGCAGAATTTCGTTGAAATTAGACACATGCAGGTTTCTTCACGATGTTTCCTTCGACGTTGTTGACGATGTTTTACCGTCGAGCACGAGATGAATTATAAACACAAATAAAGCACATGAAAATTCAGTTGTGCCTGCGTGGGTTTGAATCCGACATCATCGGTTAAGACCCGCGCGTTCTAACCACTGGGTCATCTCGGCTCTCACTAGGCCATCTCGGCTCTCCGTGGATAGTCAACGAGAAAAAAAACCAGAACAGAATTTGGTGGTGCATTAACTAACATTTTGTATTATGTGACTCAGCAACTTGAAAACGACTTGTCACAGTATGGCAAGACAATAATATATTTGCAGATTTATTTCAAGTCTTCCAAACTTTAATAAAATCTTTTTGATACATCAATTCTAAAAAATATATATTATATTCTTTTAAATTTGAAATAAACGTAAATATTCTGTTTGAGCTTATGGCTGCACTACCTATTCAGTCATTAAAATCTCTCTCAAATTTGGTTGTCATTGAAAATGATTAATTAGCCATAAAACCGGCCGATATTAAACGCAACTATTTACGAGTTCTAAGCTAACTAAATGAATTGTAAATTGTGGCGTACCATATCGGTTGATTTAATATATTATATTAATTACATTTTCTTCCTCTATTAATTATTTCAATTGGCGATATATATAATAGTTGGAGGTTAAAATTAATTTGTACAACGTTATATGTACAAACGGTTACGCAACACATTAGACAATAATGTATTGCTTAGCGTATTGCGATTATCGATAACTACCCTGGATTATAATTACATTTAATAACTTTAAGTTCACGAAACCATTTAATGTATCTATAATCTATAATAGTTTACGTAAAGTATCTAAAACTTGACTGTTTTAATAGCTTTAAATACTTTCTGGTTTTTTATGTAACATGGCAAGTACGTGATGGTTAGTGGTCACCACCGCCCATAGACATTGAACCTGTAAGAAATAATAACTATTCCGTAGGTTACCCCAACGCGCCCTCAAGCCCAGGAGCTAAGACGTTATGTGCCTGTAGTTAAACTGGCTCACTCAACCATCAAACCGGAAATTAACAATACTAAGTATTGCTGTTTGGCGGTAGAATATCTGATGAGCGTGTGAACCTACCCAAACGGGTTTGTACAAAGCCCTACCACCAAGTCATTTTTTTTTTAATTTATTTGCATTAATTTGACACATATATATAATATAATTTTAAAAGAAATATAATTTTATTGCTCTTATATATACCTAACCTTATCCACTATTCAAACCGGAAGACTGCAATACAAAGTTATTTTTTGTCTTTAACGTAATATAAACACAATAATTTTATATATATAGCAACGATTCCTTGGTTATTCAAATAACGTATTATTGTTTTTTATTTTTTTTTATTTATGCAATCGGTTCACGATCAGTAAACAGACTAATTCATGAAGAAGGTTTATATGTATAGTAGAGAAAAGTCAAGAAATTATACTTTCCTAGCCGAAAAGAATAACGAGATTTTTTTTAAGATTGTTTTTTAATCTAAATGTTATATGTATGTAGACCCTTATGAAGCCACGTGAAGCCACGTGAAGCCACGTGAAGCCATGTGAACCATGTGAAGCCGTGATGGGTAGGTGTTATTAATAAATTTAACTTTATTTCAATAAGCTTGGATTTATGCAATAATGTGAATGAAAAAATCCTTAAAAAAACAGCCAACTCATTCCTTGAAGGCCGACAACGCACCTGCCAGTCTTCCGGTGTTGCTTATCTCCATAGCCGTTGTGAGTCACTTTCTCTTAGATGAGTCTCATGCAAATTCACATCCTTTGCCATAAAAAAAAAACAATTATTTGTATTGATAACAATATAAGTCTAAATATACGAACATTACTGAGATAAAGAAACCCAAACTGCATGACGTCCCCGGAGATATTCGATACTATTGGACCAGTTTGATTCACATATTGGATCCCTGAATACATTATGCTAAGCAGAGATTCAATCCTCTTACAACCTAATATATATAATAATATTCTTCATATAAGTTTCTATGTCATATGTGATTTTCAAGTGTTATAAGCAATTTCGATATTATTTCTAAAATCATTCTAATTTCGGATTTTTTTCGGTGGCAGGACAGTGTGCAAGCCTTCGGGTGCAGATATTTACATTTGAAGAATGAGATATATTCTGCTATTACATGGACAAGATTTTCCATTCCATGCACTTCGTAGTTTCCAGCGTTATAAACATTTTCATATTAAAATATTTTCAAATTTCGAATTCAAATTTGTTTACTCAATATTGAATCATTGCACTTACATAATGATAGAAAACTACTATCGTGTTTTTTTTTTAGATAGAACAGGTTCTATTTTCAAATTTTACAATTGTTTCAAATTGTCCCTTATAAATATATACAGGACGATCGTTTCATTTCCAAGATGTGTCCCATCTATGAACTTTCCAATTTTATGATAACCTTTTCCACGCGAAATTCCATCATAATTTATTAGCATTTTTAATATTCTAGAAGTTTCACAGTTATACTAGACTTTATCGATTGATGCAAGTGAAGCAGGCGAGTCTGGTCAAGATTTCCTACGCGAAGAAAAGTTACAAAGTTTAGAATTTTCTTCCAATTCTAGTATAACACGTCATTGTCATCTTAAAGTGCTCATCGCTTCCAGTTAAGACGCAGATGTGAACGTCATGTGCACTTGCACTGTTGCTGATATATCGTATAATAAAACAAGTTAGTTTTTTATCGACCTATATTTCAAATAAAATAAGGTCTTATATCTTATGATAAATGATTAAAAAAAAATAGGATTACGTTTTTCTTTTCTAGTTTTGTTTTTTTTTTGTAGAATATATAAGATTATTTAAACTTCCTTGTTTTCAGCTTTGATTTTTTTATATGTCTAGATGTCTGTAAACGTGTCGAATTAAACAGTGGCCAACGATTGGCGTAAAGGAGTATGACGTTTGGCGAGTATTAAGCGTGGCTGTCACGCACACCAAGATAATAAAGTCGGCTCATTTGTCTTAGTTTTCTATAATATATGATATAATAATAAAAGGGTTTTCTATCAACGGGATAACAAAACACAACCCTCAACAAAACTTACATACATGTATACATATCTTTACAATTCATAAATATGTTAAACTAATATTTAACCAAAACAAAACATTACATTCTTCCAGTACATTAATTAACAAACATATTACATAATTCTTTTAATAATGAAATATTAGATTTGCCGCTGCTATGGCGCGCTGGTGACATTCCGATTTATTCTTAATAAAAATAGCCGCTACGCTACAACAGACCCGATGTTCCGCTAGTATGCCAGTAACAATGCATTATTTTCACAAAAATACCGTCAAATATATAAAATATGTTTCAATTAGTTAAAGAGGTTCTTTAAACTTATATACATAAATCTTTTCATACAGTTCTAACTAATATTTTATTGAACTGCGTCCAAAATAAAACTTGATCAGTTAAATCCGTATGTAGAATTTATATATATTTGTAATTTTTAATGAATCGCGTCCAAAGAAGTTTCACTTCTAAAACAATTAAACTAAACTGGCTTGATAACATCCAGACCAGCTTCGATATTTAGAATTCGACGAAAACTAACCTCACCAATGGAGAAGTCGTCGTCGAGTCCAATAGAAACTTGTATTTATAAATGAATTATACACAGACGTCAATAATCCCAATAATTTGTATCATGATACTGTCTGGCAATAAACACATGCCGGTAGGCAACGCGTCTGTGAAGGTACAAAAAAAAAATACGTTGTAAAACCACACTTTCGAAAACGAATTCAATTAACAAGAAATTAATTGAATTCGTTTTTTTACATTAAGAAATCACTTGACGCATCATAAAACGCATCTCGTCCCAAACAAATAAAGTTAGACGTGGATTCTAATTATACGTTTGACCGGTTCCTCCTATTGTAGCTATCGAATGAGAAAAGTTATATTGCTTTTGTTCAATTCTACGTGCTTGGATTAGCAGAGATTAGAAAGCCTTGCGATTTGAGTTTATAATTTAATTTCTGAAAGCACGTGAATGTCTTTAATTTTCTTGAGCATAAAATTACACATTACGATGTTATTCATCGTGATTATTAATATAATATCTATAAAACGATTTTACATGTTTAGATTGAATATACTTTATTTTATTTTTGTAACAACCTTATTAATCACATTTTAGACAATTTTTATTGTACTGAACGAAAAAAATATTTTATGCTTAATTAAAGTAATAAAATGTGAATTTCCCACTCCTTGGTTAAGGCCGCTGCTTTGGGGAGCAGTATTGGAGCTTATTCCACCACGCTGCTCCAATGCAGATTGGTGGATACACGTGTGACAATTTTACTGAAATCAGACACATGCAGGTTTCCTTGAGGGTTTTTCCTTAACCGCTGAGCACGTGATGAATTATAAACACAAATGAAGCACATGAAAATTGAGTGGTACTTGTCTGGGTTTGAATCCGTTATCATCGGTTAAGATGCACGTGTTCTAACCACTGGCCCATCTCGGCTCAAGCTTAATTAACATTTAGCAAATTAATCGCTGATAAAACCGTATTAATTCATAACGGCATATACCGTTTCTATTCTCTGTGGATTTTCAATATATCGGTGTGAAAATTTGTAATCATTGAACAAAAACAATTTATACGAAACAAATACAAGATACCGGCTATTATTAAGATCGAATTTAAATTAAGATTATTATATTACGTACGTTTCAATTTTATAACATAATAATAATTTTGTAATATTATCGTTTCATAACACGTACACTGGAATAGCGTACTGGATTAAGCCTTCGTTAAGAATAGAGTGTATTTGTGCATCAATGGTTCATTTTTTAAAGAAATATTAGGAATTACTGATAACCCTTTTTACACCTCCAATTAAGCCACAATAGCCCAAAGGTCAGGATCGAACATGTGACTTTTTACATCGCTAGGCCCGTAAGTTAATGCTCTATTTATGCTTCAAATAGTAAGTATAGGCTGCATATATAGGGGTAACGTAAATTTTACTTCACATTAAAATAAAGTCAGACGATACGCCAAGTGAGTAACTTATTAATACGCGTCTATTAATATTTAACTTATACTTATGAGTAAATTAAAATGTATTGACATTAGATAGTGTTTTTATTTTGTATGAAGTGTTTTCTGTTAGCTCTACTGGTTTTGACAGCGTCATCGATTGGGTATGGGGGTGCGTTGAGTACTGAGACTTAGCTCTTAGAAGATAACTCATGAAAGCTTAAACAGACGAATATATGAACTATAGACTATGCAAGAAGGCATCTTAACTATGATTTTTTTTTAGCTTTTTTATGGTATAGGTTGGCGGACGAGCTTATGGGCCACCTAATGGTAAGTGGTCACCACCGCCCATAGACAATGACGCTGTAACAAATATTAACAATTCCTTACATCGCCAATGCGCCACCAGCCTTGGGAACTAAGATGTTATGTCCCTTGTGCCTGTAGTTACACTGGCTCACTCACCCTTCAACCCGGAACACAACAATACTGAGTACTGTTGTTTGGCGATAGAATATCTAATGATTGGGTGGTACCTACCTAGGTGGGTTTGCACAAAGCCCTACCACCAAGCAATGGAATTACGAAGCTGCCTCGCTATCCGGAGACCTCATTTCTATCAGCGGTGTCAAACATACATAGGTAGATAGACTTCAATTTGAATGCCTATTATAAAGCTAGATAATTTGTAAATTTGAACACAATTCGAACCACGCGTCCTATTTGAATAATTAATTTTGCTTTAAATAGTCAATTTATAGATGACCGCCTATATCTATTACTAAAAATCTAATGGCAAAATTTATCTAATCGGTGTAGCAAATCCGACTGGAATTTTACTTCATGTTGATAGTGTTCCTATTTTTAGCATTTATCTATGGATTTCGTAACGTATAACGTAAGGATTTATAGAATAAATACGATTTTCACTAAACCTAGTATTGTAACTTAGTGTTGAATTTTTAAAATTTTTATTAGCAATGAATCCAATTTAAAATAAATAAGATATATTGTAAATTAGCATAGATATCTTTAAGGCTTTAAACTAGGACATGAAATGCACACTTGTCACCTCAATAGACTTAATTTCAGCCGAGTGTAACTGGAAAGCGCAACTACTTGTACAATATTACAAACTAAAACATTTCAAGAGGCGCTCCATCTTCTGGTATCAAAATCAAAATCAAAAAATTCATTATTCAAGTAAGATTTTACAAGCACTTTTACATCTGCTTTTTTTACATCAACTTTGCCGTTTCATAAATTCAAATCATTTGGTAAAAATACATCGGTAAAGAAGGCATATTATTCAATACAAGATTATATAGATGATAAAAAAGCGTGGAGCTAATACTTGTTGACTTCCGGGCAGAATGTATTATATACATATGTCATTGTATTTAACTAACAATGACTTTGTTTTTTTAAGTGTTGGAAAAGCGTAACTACTGAGTTTCTAGCCGGTTCTTCTCGGTAGAATCTGCATTCCGAACCGGTGGTAGATTCACTTAATATAGTTTGTTAAATGACGATTCAAAAGTGCTTATTAAAACCTTATTGAATAAAGTATATTTTGATTTTGATTAAACCAGGGTAACTGCAGACACAAGGCACATACTGAATGGTTAATATTTATTAAGTCAATGTCGATTTGCGGTGGTGACCACTTACCATCCGGTGGCAAATTTGTCCGTCCGTCTACCCATATTATAAACAAAAGTGTACTATTATAAAAATGACCACTTACAATGGATCATTTCAGAACTATTAGATGATTAAGATTTTCAAATTTAAAATGATTTTTGTTTACAAATTCCATATTTCATATAGCGTATTAAAGTGGCATGTCTTATTTCGTCGTATAGAACACGTTCAAACTTATGTTACCAAAATTAAATGGTGTTATATGACAATTACATTTCTCTAAAAGGATTTTCGACTCTTGTTACTGAAAATTCCCTTTTCTCAGCAAAATCGTCGTCGGCACGTAGACTGCGATCGTAAAACGATAGTAAAGTGTCCGACGCACAACGCACGTATCATTCTATAACGTGATTCGAGAGAGGTTTTGTATCAGGCTATCGGAGACCGAGGCCTTCGGGAACCATAGCAGTTGTGACAAAAGAACTTATCGGCTAACCGAAGATGTGCGGCACAATTGGTATTTTATATAGAATTCACATACTGGAAAAATCTCTCCGATATCTGATATGTCCTTTAAATGTATATCTTATGCTAGTTTTCTTTCCGCTTTTTATTTACAGTCTTACTTGTCAGATATATTTCTTAAATATAAAAAAAAAAACGAAAGAATATTCTTAACGTATATTTTTTTGTATCACGGGTTTTTTTGTTTCATTATTAATTTTATATTACATGGCTCCACTTTTTACGACAGTAAATTGTATTCCTAATATTCATTTGTAGAACAACATGATGACTATTTATTAATTAAACTTATTACGGTATTAGTAATAAGGTTGTATTTGCGTATTTGTGATGCAGTCGGTGGATTCCGCGCCAAAAGTGCTTGCACTAAAGAAGATTAATTTAATGTCGCATCGGTTACATTGTAACAACTTCTTTTTTAAACCACCATCTCGTTTGACCTCTTAAATATTATTGGTCATTTGAACAGATATATGACAGAGACAGCAGGAAAATGTATAATTTAAGACGAGGTAAAAGTATCTTATAACATGCGTCTTCACCTTTAAAAGTGTCCACAAACACTAATTGCCATCATGCCAATACTGTAGCTTGACGGTAGAACTAAAATATTAATGCATTTAATATTTATCCTGTTCTTTTTTTTGCATATGTAATTGGCGTAGACATTGGCGCCAAAAAAAAAGTAACCATTCTTTTCAACGCCAATGCGCCACCAACCGTGGCCTTTGTGATGTTGTGTCCCTTGTGCCTGTGGTAACACTTTATTATTATTATTATTACATAGTATAAAACAAAGTCGCTTACCGCTGTCTGTCCCTATGTACGCTTAGATCTTTAAAATTACACAAAGGATTTTAAGAAGGTTTTTTAATAGATAGATTGATTCAAGAGCAAGGTTTATACGTATTAATACATGCACAATATAGTAGAGAAACCCTGATAATTTTAGAGGTTTCTAAAGTGATGTCGCAAATAAACACATTTTTTGCGCTTACATTGCTGGCTGAACCTTACGAGATAGATCAAAATAATGTACTACTGTATTGTACACCTTAAAAGGTCTTCAAAAAAGTCCGCAATGGTCTATCTCTTAGGGATAACCCACAATAACCATATTTTATACTTTACTTTTTAAGAGAAATAAAGGCTTATTTACGAAGCGATTTTAAGCAATACAACATTAATTATTTTATCCAATTAAGTACCTTAAATACATTGTGCATTTAATATAGATCAATATGGCGTTTTACAGCCTGTATTTTAAATGAATATTTTCGAAGATATTACAGATTTAAAACGCAGGGACATAGCGGTTTGTATTGTCTAACGACTGAAAAACTGTGAAAGTTGTAAGACATTCTGTGGTATATTTAGTGGCAGCATTGCGCCCGTGCAAAGTCGGGACGGGTCATTAATAATTATATAAATTGGATTAAAGAAATTATTTGAAGGCTAACATTATCTCTTCAATCCCGTTTTATTCTACCAAGTATCAGCGCTTTCCTTCAGATATCATTCTCTAACTCTGGATTGGTTGATGGTAGAACCATCTCAATGTATGAAACATTTCAATCTTTTTATATACATAGATACTTCTCCTAAACTTCATAATGGGGACGCAGATTAGAACTCGATTTATAAATTGGTGAATATCTGATGTTAAAGATCATTTTCAATTACAGAATAACGTATTAATTTGACGAGAAATTATAATTTTCTAATTTCCTTTTCTAAGGACTACATTAAGAATTAATTTTTAAACATGTCATTAATTTTACATTACATTAACAGCCTGTAAATTTCCCACTGTTGGGCTAAGGCCTCCTCTCCCTTTGAGGATAAGGTTTGGAGCATATTCCACCAAGCTGCTCCAACACGGGTTGGTGGAATACACATTTGGCAGAATTTCGTTGAAATTAGACACATGCAGGTTTCCTCACGATGTTTTCCAGCACGAGATGAATTATAAACACAAATTAAGCACATGAAAATTCAGTGATACTTGCCTGGATTTGAACCCGAATCATCGGTTAAGTTGTGCGCGTTCTAACCACTGGGCCATCTCGGCTCTCATTAATATATATATCTATGTAGTTTTAAGTCTACTATGTAAAAGTATTATTTGAGTTGTTATAATTGTATTTGTATAAAAGATACAGTAAACATTAATATTTATTGTTCTATGGGCAATATCATTATGACCCAATATGTGAATCCTGGCGAGAGTCGTATAACCTATATTAATAAAACAAATTTATTATTTCATTTTCAACAAAAATATATATCAATACTTCATTACAGTGTCAGGGTATTAACACACAAAAACCTTTTTTTAAATATCATTATTTTAGACAATGGCCGAATATAAAGAAGATTAAATATTAAAAGTATACCAAACGCGAATTTCAATGTAATTTGACTAAAAGGATATCTAGCATGGACTCAGGCCAACAAAAAAAAATTAAACCACTTATGGGTCAAGCTCAACTCTCCTTTTGAAGAGAAGGGAAAGAATGGAGTTTATTCCACGACGTTGATCCGATACGGCTTGGTGGATACATATATGACAAATTTTATATCTATAATATTAAAAACCTTATTTATATACCTTGGTAAGATTCCATGAAACCTTTAAAATATCTATTCCTGATATTAAACTATCTATCATATAGACAGGCCATTGCATTTTCATCATTTCATCCGACTTTCAATATGGACCTTTGCCAAGTTTAAATTATATAATAATACTAATGTTCTAATACTGTAAGAGGAATTTCATGTTTATTACGGTTTATTGGGAGTGCGACAGACAGTTTATTTCATACAAAATAAATACATATTATACTAATACAATGTTTTTACACGTATAGCTTCGAGCACGCATTCGTTGATTTTAATGCGGGATAAATTAATTATTGAAAAGTGATTAACTACTGAATTTATTGTCCGTTCTTCTCGGTAATAAATAATAATCACAATATTTATTTATTTTTCCCTTAAAATATACGTATTTAATTGTATTACATACAGTAAAATGGTACAGGAAGGGAGACACTCCCATACTAAGTAAAACTTACGTTAAGGGTCTCCTTGCCTCCTTACAGTGCATTTTAGGGATAATATATATGTTAAGATCGTTTTAAAATACTATATATATATATAGGTGTGTTTAAGTTTGTGTATGTGTGTGTGATGCGGTATCTCGGTAGATAGAAAGTTATAGATCATATGAATGTTTGTCGTGTATTGGAGAAAATAACACAACGCTTGTTCAGTCAATAATAAGCTGCCTGGCGCTGAGTGATCACTGTTACCATATACATTAATACTGCAAATTCATTGCAAACATTGATGCTAAGCAGTAGAATTAGTAATGAGTGAGATTTTCGATCAGCCAAAAAGTCCTACCATCGGTAAACTGTTTTAAGCCACCGGTTTAAAAAAATAAAGTTATTAAAAAAAAAATAATATATATTTTATTTTATCTTATTTAGTTTGAATTGATATTTATATATCATTCATGAATTTAATACTTTTCTCTGGATGCGGATAAGCTTAAACAAAGATATTAAGTTCTAATAACGTATTGCAAAGAGCCTAGAAAAACACGTGGAATTTATAGATCGTTAGTTCCTATCCAGGATAACATAATAAAGCCTAATCTGTGTCCACTTCATATTGTACGAATGTCGGATGACGTACGTATGTACCAAATGCAGAAAAGAGTCGTGAAATTAGCTCAAATATTTCTCCTTAAAAGGAGATAAGGCCTTTTTCAGCTGAACACTTATGCGCTGTTAGTTTTTAAACTGATTACTTTTCCCAAGCTCACCGGTCGTAATGCATCCGTCATGAGACATTCCGAAGGGAATACAAGTTCCAAAGCATAGCTCCCTACAGTCAATAGCTTTGTGTCACATAAGTGGCCATTATCGAATACCTTGCAATACGTCGGTGTATTCAATACCATTGTGAAACTTGAGATGCTTTCAAATTGTATCTAACACCCTTAAAAGCCTTTGTAAGGACACTACACGATTTCACGTACGAAACTTTCTTCGTTTCTAAAAACTTTTTTACTACCTTACTAATAACATAAATGGTGCTTCATAGTTGCTTCGTAATATGTTTTTAGGAATATTATGTATATTAACAATAATAAAGATTTTATTTTAAGCAATTATCTTATACACACAAGGAGAAAATGTAAACTAATAACATCTAGTTTCAGACTTCGCAAAATTAATAGATCCCTCCTAGAGCAGGATATTCTTTTGTATAATAAGATTCCAAATTTAAATCTTATATAAAAGAAACATTAATGTATAATGTTTATTACTCAATACAGGATGATATTAATGATAAAAATGCGTGGACTTTCGTAGTTGTTGATTTCAAGGCAGAATATATGTATGTAATTTTATATTACTTTATTGACATACTCTGTAATTAAATTGATGGAAGAAAATAATTAATGAATTTCTTGCCGGTTCTTCTCCGTAGAATCTACTGCACGAACTGATGGTAGCTTCCCATTTAATTCAACAGTGTAACATAACGATTTTAATGTGTTTTTATGAGCCAACTTGAATGAAGAATATTATGTTTTCGAAATGAAAAGTTCTATAGTAACAATGAATCAATATAACATTTTTCTAAAATATCGTCAACAACACAAAAAATGACGAAACCAAGCACCTTTTTTTCTGTGGAAATCTATATAAACATTATTTTTTTATACATAGACTATGTTAGTTTTAGAAATTTACTCGAAATTTATATTGACATAATTACTAGTGCTCGTGACCTAAATACTTCTCACTGGACGCTCCTAAGACGCTTAAAGCATCAAAATTACTAAGCTCTAACAGAATACTGCAAAGAACCAAGTTGGCCGAGAGAAAACACGTGGAAGGAATAGTGAGCTAGACAAATCCATTGATCGAATCAGTGTTTTTAAATATATATACAAAGTATTATATTATATGTACGGATACTAGTCTGTTGGTGAGTTATCAGAACTATCTATAGACATTGCACTAAGAAATATTAAACATTCCTTTTATTGCCAATGCACCTGTAGTTACTTCGATTAACTTATCCTTCAAACCGAAACTCAACAATACTAAATATTTATTGGGCGGTAGAATTTGTGATAACGTTAAACGATATTATTACGACAAACACTTGTGAACTCGCGATTTTTACTAAATACAGATAACAAGATCAAAAAAATATTAAGCATATTAAAGCTTAAAGCTCTGTGTATTCCTTTAATTTAAAGTCACAATCTTACATTAAGATCCACGTGATTGTTCTTCGGCTTAAAAATAATCAGTCCTATAATACAATTATAATATTTGCGACTAGAATTCGACATTACTTTCGTATTCAACATTTCACTAACACATCAAAATGCACACACACAACTTTATCCAGTAAAGTCTTTACTGGATACATTTGTATGTGTGCATTTAAATTACGTAACAAAATGTAATGTAGGCATTCAAAATCTTTGAAGGGCATAATAATTAATCGCACTCAACGAAAAGACTATCCAATCATAAAATTGTCTTATAAATAAAAGCAATCGCTATTCACGCCAAATCTACCAATCACCAATGCCCATTCAAGGCTAATAGTTCCACATTAGGGAAAAGCGGTCTTGCGGAATGTAAACTGAAAAAAAACCGCTTGAATTGAGTCATAACAATAAATTACTCTCTCTAACGACATGGAAAGAGTCCAAATGGTCCGGATTTTGAATCAATTGTTTTGGTAACGCACAGTCGTCTAGCTGTACTCCCTTTAACGTTCCTATCAATTGAAATTAAATCCATATGATTGCTTAATTCCAGTAAGCTTAAACCGGCAAGCAGATATACAGCCAGGCAAGTAACCACTGTTCTGTTAATTTTCATGGGCTTAATTTGTTTATAATTCATCTCGTGCACGGCGGTGAAGGAAAACATCGTGAAACCTACATTATATGCCAGATGAACCTCGCCACGTCCACCGACCCCTATTAGGGCAGCGTGATGCATTACACTCCAAGCTTCGTCAAAAGGAAAAAAAGGCCTAACAGGAATATTTACCGGTTGTTACTTTACGTTTGAACATTAGGACATTCCAAATTTAAATTATATTTTAAGTATGCGTCGATATTTAGTGTTATAATGAATAATAGATTCGGTATTGTCTTTGTTTTTGAGACTTTTTTGGCTCAAATTAAATAGTCATAGAACTATATAAAAAATTTTAAAATTAATAAAAGATCATTACTTTCCGGGTATATAGAATTGTTTCGGTATATTTTCATTTGTACAGAAAAAATGTTTCGGATAAATTATCGTGATAGTAAGTAGTTTCTTTACTAAAGTTCATTCCTTTCTAATTATGATTGTGATGTTTGGTTGTAATATATAAATGAGCTAGTGTCATAATAGACCCAAGAGAACATTAGATCTTGATTTGATGGTTCATTGAGGATGTAAGGACGGGTGTGTACATTCACTTGGCATTAAAACAATAGTTGAAGGCCTATACTTAATCATTTAATTTTCAATAATACCTACATTAAAATGCCTAAAATGTTGATAGTTTATAATCTTTTAGATTAGATTACGTTAGTATTTTTAAATTTAACTCAAACTGGGACGTTAAAATAAAAACAACAATATATACCGTCCAACTACGTACTACCGAACCAATGAACTAACAGTTCTTCCAGCAGACAATTATAGAATAAAATATTCTTTATTTTTTGACATTTCACGATCGTGTTCTGTGGAGTGTTTTCGTTAACTAATATGTTGGTATAGTTATTATTACTTGTATTAAATTTCCAATCCCTTGAGTGTTATTGTAATATACCAATGAAACGCCATAATTTATTCTGGTAATGACCCTTATTCACGCAACCATTGCCTAATAATCCAGAAAAGTATAACATACTTTTAGAAACTCTTATTTCCGAAACTTATAACATCGAATTATGTTAGATTGGTTGTATTTAAAAAAGTTTTTTTATTGACAATAAGTGACTAACTAAAGATAATAATAATTATTTTTAAGGAATCACGGATGAAGTTTTCAATGAAACACAATTTATAAAATATTTTATTCAAAAAAATTATAAAATTATTTGTTTTTATATTCCAAATCGTGTAATGAGTATTAAATTAAATTAGGAAATAATGTTTATTAAAAATTAATTATTGAATATGGGTTTTCATTTATTCAAGTTACGTTTATCGCGGAAGCGTTTTTATAATTTACAATTTTAAATTGCATTAATAATTTATTACGGAATGACGAAATTTGCGTAAAAACTTAATGAGAACAAATCATATTTAATGTTATGTTTAATAAACACAATTTATTAAATTCCATCATAATTGCATTAAAAATATAATACTCGACCTCTTTAGAGCTTATTAATATAATCGTATGATAATAATTTACCACAGTCATATTCGACCTTATGTGTGCATCTTCTGACGCGGTTACGTAAAGTATACTTACACAGTTTATTGACTTAGGACCTTTTCGAATTTTGAGTATAAACAAACGTATCTTTGATTTAGCTTATGTATATTGATACTATTTCTTCTTATTTACTTAGTGCACTGCGAAATAAAGTTAAAAGTTACGCTAGGGAAGAGTTTATAGCGATAATATAATCGCCTTTTAAAGCGTATCCACACCTGCGCAAGTCCGACTTGCTCCGACATTAATGTAATAAGTGCATTTTCGTAAACTGATTTCGTGGGTGGAAAAGTGTGGATGCATCTTTATATGTGAAAAAAATATTTTTTTATGATTATAAATTTAATTAAAATACAGAATATTAAAGCTATTTACAATATTTACATAAGTCAGCTGTTATATCAGTTAAGGCTGAAGGAGACAAAACATTATATAATTATTTTTACGCATAGATAATAAATATGAAGTATTTTATTTTTGTTTTTACATCAATAAAATTTTATACATAATATTATACTGTTTTAGAAAGACTTCATTTCGATTAATTATTAATTCGTTAGCAAACCAATGATTTTTATATAATCATATATAATTTAAACATTCATATAGGTAATTATAAAGATATTAAACGAAATATGGTGTGAAGTATATAATATACGTTGGACAAAACAATTGAAATATAAATATAGCGTTAATATGTGTGATAACAGCGACCATACTGTAGGTACAGTCTTATCATAATTCGTACTTATCATAGCACTGCGTTCTAACTTATATTCTACATAGTGCGATAAATACACTTTAAAATGTCGTTCAATCAAACATTATCCCTATAAATAATTTTGCTTTATAAGCATTTTTATAATCATCACTTAGATATAGAAATAAATCATAATGTCCTTGAGTGTCCAATTTAATAATTCCATTCGAAGTGAGGACTAGTATATCCAACCAAAGTTTGGATTCAACTTGATATCGGAATCCATCTCTTTCGTCATAAACCTTGTTTCACGTGAATTAGATGGCGCATAATCCACATTACCATACATACTGGCGCCCGCACAAGGATATACAGTTGAGAGAGGTTTCATTGCTCTCAATGCTGTTTTGGTTTGACCATCTCTATAAAGAATCATGTCTGGGTGCAACGGATCGTAGAACGTTCCAGAAATGTGGCTCACGTCAACATCGTCTATATCCGACGCTGCGTCATTGAAAACGTTCGGAGCTTCTGTTGTGAACATGTCGCCGTTTTTAGAATTTCTAGATCTTTCTCTGTTTTTGTAATACCGAATGCCAAACAGCAATGCAACTAAAATAATTATTATTAAAATCCCAATACTTATGTAAATAAGGAATTTTGTATTTGATGAATAATGTGAAGACTCCTTTACAAGCGACGATTCTGTAACAAGCATTATTATTTCAGCATTTTTGTTTCCTGTTTAATGTGATTTAATTATAATAAACAAATTATTTATAAACATTCATATTATATTCGAATCAAACATAACTGTAATTATGATGAAAATTTTGATTACAGATTGCATTTATCAGTCACGCTTATATAGTTTTATTAGTATTTATAATTGTATCATCTATAACAAAATGAACTGAGGTAGCCCAATAGACAAATCACGTATGCTTAAACTGACTATTGCGTGTTCAAATCCAAACAAACAACAGTATTTAGTAGTAATTGTAGGGTGAGCCAGCCAGTATAACTGCAGGCATAAGGAACAAAACATCTTAGTTCCCAAGTTTGACGACAGTTTGGCAATGGAAGTAATGATTGATAGATCTTACAGCACTAATGTCAAGTGGCGGTGGTAACTATTATTTGCGTATACAGTTCGTCTCGTGAGTAGCGTTGAAGGAAAACTTGCATGTGTCGCATAAAATGTATATATCCAAACCAGGAAAAGCCTTTATTGAAAAGTTGGAAAACTTTATTAAGAGGCTGTTACTTAATCAGAAAATTAAATAATATGTGTCATAAACCAATAATAATTGAATTTAATATGCCTACGATAGAGTTCGATTATCGAAATTTTAATTATTTGGAATTATTTGTGGTTTACCACAATCGTGCCGAAATGTATGCAAGAATTATGACACGATAACATATATTACTACGATTTTCTGGATCTATAACATTAAAAATAGTCAAAATATAAAATTATACATTCCATAATAAACTCCAAAGTCACCGCAGGTAACTATTTGACATTGACAGTAATTATTATAAAATTTAAACTCATTAAATCATCTTATGGAGGTTATCAGGATTTCACAAGTGTGTTATGAAGTGACGTCTTACAGAATAACACAGTAAGTACCATAAGATGAATTCTTCGAATAGAATAATTCGAATTCGACACAAACAAAACTCAAATAATATAAGCTTATTTTACAATTATTCTACAATTACAAAGGCTAGTAAATCTATCTATCTATCTACCTTTAAACACAAGAGTGCTAAATTTGGGAATTAATTAATCTCTCTCTCTCTCTCTTAGTGCCAAAAATTACTACGATTTCCAAATATAGCAGCAGCAATAATACTTTGATAATAATTTTATATCCTTAACTAGCTACTTGTCCCGGCTCAGCACGGGACAGTCGACGTAGCATAAGGGGTTTATATTGAAAGACAAACATACAAATAAGGATAATAGCTCGTCAAGGTTCCTTCAAAATTGGATGGACAGACATACTCAGATATATTTTCATAGACTTGGAAGATGAATATCAGATTTGAAGGAATTCAGTTGAATATGTACCTTTTTCGTTATCCATATTTGATACTAATATACGTATCGAAGTATCTTCGGTATTCCTCGAAGACGGAACATTGACATCAATCGGTGACTGCACAGCTGGATTGGAAATTGGAATATTTGGCTCCCTCCAATTTTCACCAATATCTTTAACAATATTGTAGTTTAAATCATTTATTATTGTAATAGTATTTTTTTCTGTCTCATCAAACCCAAGATGTGACCAATACTTACAAACTAGAGCCTGTGAAAGTGTGAAAATCACAAATACAAAAATATTTTATAAATTTAAAAGCTGTTACTGTCAAAATATCCAAATAATAAAATTTAACAACAATAAACTTTATTGCATACTAAGAAAAATCAGTTACGGTAAAACATTTAAATCAAAATACGATCACACAAAAGACGACTTTATTGCTAAAATATAATGACTAAATTTGATCAATTGTTTTAATCGGGTAACTAACCTGATTCATCAAAGAGTCCAGCATTTCGACTCGCGTTATAATTGTTCACTACTTCATCCTCTTCGATAGGACTTTCATACTTCTCTGTAAGAACTCCGAGAGGAACTGTATAAAGAACAACCCTGATATTATTACACTTATAAAATTAGCAAATTTTATTTCCTAAACACAATTCTGTCTCTTCGCTTGCTTATTCGGTATTAATAGGCCATCTTTTATTTACAGGTCGATACAATCATGTTACTATAAAAACTCACATTTGGTTCTTTTTTTTTCATCAAATATCAATAATTGATAGAATATATCATTCAATTAATGATGTCATAAACATTTTCTTAGATTAAGTTATGACCAATAATTAAAAAACAAAGTTTTTATTTTAAAAAAATAAGTTAATCCGAGATGGTCCAATGATTAAAATGTCAAGCACCACCGAACTAAGCACGTATGTTTATAATTCATCTCGTATTCGGCGTCAAAAGAAAACGTCATAAGGATATCCGCATGTGCACAATTTCAATGAAATTCTGCCACATGTTTATCCACCAACCTGCAATCGAGCAACAAGATGGAATTAGGGACGTTTACAGGCTCATACTTTACTTTATTTGTTTGTTTTTGATAATCATTCCAATTTTAGATATCCATAGTAATAGTATTACTGAGTAGAATTAAAAAAAAAAAAAACAATGCGATGTGTTAGTGCATTTTTTTAAATAAAATAGTTTAGTAAATTTTAAAGGAATGCCTATATTGCCTGTAACATGGATGAAGCGATTTTTTCCCAAGAATCTCGGTATTTAATAAAGAGACCAGGGTCAAATTCCTGTATACAGAAATAAACGAGGCATACACTCGCATAATTCAACTGCAAAATGAAATACTGTTACTCGTTATAATCTGAATGGTAGTTTAAAAATAAATCAACTTCGGTTTAGTAACAAATAGAGGCTGAAATTGAATGAAATCATTATTTTACCCATCAGAAGTCGAGATTAGCAGCTTGTATTATTTGGATTACCTTTGGGGTTGATGGTACATAGTTGGAAAGGATTTCGCGGAACTTTCTTTTATATTATATAAGTAGACGGACTAGCAAATGGGCCACCTGATGGTTAGAGTTCATCACTGCCCATAGATTCTTTATATCTCTTTATAACTGTAATTACACTGATTCATTCACCTTTCAAACTGGAACACAACAATATTAATTATTGCTGCTTTACGGTACAATATATGAGTGGATAGTACCTACCCAGACGAGCTTGCACAAAGCCCTATCACCAAGTGACGACCACCTTCACGTCCATCATATTCTATTTTATTGACCTTTTATTATTTAAATAGGTCCAAACAATAAATAAATCAATAAACCTACCGCAAGCATAAACAATTTTGAGGTAATTCCTCGGATTTGGCTTGCAAGGAGATCCGAACGTTCTGTTGTTTGCCACGATTTGGCACCATCGTTTACCGTGACAGATCTGCATAACTGTTTTCACGGCGTATGGAGCAAAGCATTCTGTAAGAAAATTGGAAATGTATTCTATTATATTTTAAAACTAAATTAAATTATAGTTAATTTTAATTTATAAGTTAATCTTGAGATCTACCCGTTGAGTAAATATTAGTCCATTTATTAAGAAAAATTATTGAGCCCGTGGACACGATACGACTAGCACCAAACTTCTATAAGTATTCGTGTTTTTTGTTAAAAGGTCGGTGGACTGGCAAATGGGTATTTAGTCAATTACAGTACTTTAACGTTACTACGTTAAATATTTTGTGATCTTATGAATGTGCTTCTACAAGTCTTGAATAAAGAATTTTAAATAATGCTGAAAAAAAAAATTAAATATCAAAAAATATATTATGTCTACCTAAATTAACTCGCAACTGGATTCCATTGCTTGTTATAAAAAATGGCCAACAAAGGCCAGAAACCAGACGTAACAAAATTTAAACCCAACGGACTTGAACAATGGAACAAGAGTCAAACGCTTTGTCTCATATGAAATAAACATCGTTCTTCGTCGCAAATGTTTTATTACTCTGCATTAAATATTCTAAATATTTACATGAAACACGCATTATGCACTCAGTTGCAATTTTAATTTACTTTCATATGTTTCTATCTTATAGGACAGAAGCACAATAACTTATTTATATAATAAAATCGTACGTTCACTGTGAACTTATTATATTACATATTCCGAATGACATACAACCAATTAGTTGGTCGTCCAATGGTCACGATAGATACTTCTTAATGTGTAGTAAAACTATTACATTTGATAAATAACAAAAAATCTTCTATCTACATATGAGACGTTAAGACTTGCGTGTTTGTAATTTCTGACTTATTTTCCCCTTTGTAAATGAAACATAAAAGGAAGCAATATTATGTTAGGTTGTACGATAAATGTCGAGGAGTTCTACCTTGGCATCTTGTTTATTTATTAAAGTATTCAGTCATCATTGCAGAATACACAAAAATAAACAAAAAACGAACAGATAAATTATAAAATATGCAAATGCCTGATAGTACAGAGATTTATTTCAGGTATATCTTAAGGAATAAGGACAGCACAAAAATTAGACACATAAACATAACTAAGACATAACTCATAATATATACGCGATACATACATAATGTAATAAGGAATTATTGTTTTTGTTTGTTTTTTTTTTTATAAATATAAATATATTTTTGTCATAAATTATATTGTATCTTACTCTCAGCGATATAATCTGTGTACTGTGGACAGTTCATCGTTTCGTAGGGAGCTCTTCCGAACTCTGCGTTGAATATCGCAACTCTGGAGTGCGCGTTACAGCTTAACTTGACCACTTCATCTTCACATCCTGTGCGGCTGCGGAACTCAGCTGTTGATAAACCATTATTATTAAACTAAAGTATATATAATAAAAATAAATACATACGAAATTCCTAACACAATTTGATAATATAATTATTTAGCAAGTAAATCTTCTTTGAGCTCGAAGAGACCAAAACTTCACGGTTGTTTTCGTAATGTTCCAATAGACAACGTTTGAAAAAAACGTTTCTAGCGCAACAATAGTTAATAACTATTTATATATTTAAAAAAAAAATGAATAAACAATTTTCTTGGTACAGAGTTCTCATTGTCAAGTAAAGATCCTTACTTGACAATTGACGTTAGAAACAAACGTAATTAAATCTGCATATTAACTTCTGGCTAAAACAGATTAACTCGCATTACACGAAACACACAAGCTTTGCTCAGATTTGGTATATAATAGAATATATTTTTATAGTGTAATGTAGTACAGAGAGGAGTACTCTTTAAAATATATTTTTATCGATTCCTTTTAATTTAATGACCATTATTACTTTAAAATCAATTATTTTTGTATTATATTATAATGAGTTCAAAAGATACCGTAAAAAAATTATTATAAGAATAAAAATGTATAACAGGAACAGCGATTATAAAGATTATTTATTAAATTATGTTTCTTTTGATAACTATTCGTTTACGCTAAATAATTTTAATACACAATTAACAAGTCATAACAGTTTTCGACATCCCGAATCATAAACACTCACTGAATGAATAAAAACGCAAAACAACTTTAACGTCTATTCGTATTTGATTGAATAAATTAATTTTCTTTCGAATTCCATTATGCCTATAAAAATCATTGATTATTTCCTAAAAGCCTTCAAGGGGCCACGTATCATGTTTAATTTAATATGCGAACATGAAAGACCCCTCGTAGGAGTTCATTTACCTCCCCTCTTTTACTTTATTGACGGAAATTATTTATCGTCATGGTTACAAGCTATTGTCCTGTATTATGATTCTATAAATAATTGCGCAGATGGCGTTACACAACATGTAGACTTCAATCGAAAAAAAAAAACTTGCGTAAAAACATATATAGCCGTGGTCCATTTATTGCTTATGGATAAAGCACTAATAAAAGAATATTGGTCGTGTTTCATTACGGATTCCAAATTCAAATTCTGCAAAGCTGACTTTTTTTTAATTATAGGTTATTAAAGGTAAATTCAAATTCAATAAAATCAATTAAACACTAATAAGTCTAATTCTATTGTTAATACACGTTTTCTCTCCTTAGTATGAATCATAATGTACTTATTACAAAGTTGTTTGAAAACAGACATGAACGTATCGTAAAACTTTCTAAATTAGCTATATCAATTGCCGTGTAA